>NW_028301536.1:24287500-24535000 GCF_042242905.1 Orbicella faveolata | reverse complement strand
TTTGAACTGTGTAATGTCATGGTGAGCTAAGTATTCTGCATCTGCTAAATTGTGTACATTATAACAGCTATGTAGTGTGTTGCCCAGCCTAAGCTATGCAGCAATGTGAATCACATAACCGGTTCGAATTGTTAAGCAGCGGATTACATTCTTGTGCCGTCCTCCCGCTGAGTCAATAACCTGCTAATTATTTGACCGTGATCTATAAATTTGTAATCAGTTTAAGTTAGCCATAGAGCGGTTTATACTTGAGTGTCAAAAGTGATTCTTATTCGCTTTGGTGTTACATTACTGCGCTAAGTGATTGGCAGATTCGCGCCACTTTGTCATCCAATCAGAAGTAAAACAAAAACCAATCATGACTCGCTGGCACACGCTTTCCCACGCTTCGCACCAGCAACTTGTATATGCTTTGAGTCTTGATTGGTTCACTGGTTTGTCTGTGTTCTTTGTGTTTGGTCACAGTGATCACTTTTGTTTTGGTTTTACGACACTCAGTTGAAAACATGTCACGCGCGAACCCCCCTAGAAAGAAGAGCTCAGCAGTTAAAATGTCCTATGAACAGCAACTCTTTACAGACTACTTCAAAACCACTTTCGAAGCAAATACCTCTTCTTAGGTCAATACCATGGGATGGCATTGGTCATACGACCATGACTTTTAACCAGAATCCGCGGGGGGTAATGAGCAGGGGTCATACGACCATAGCAGTGTTATTTGACCAGGTCTCACATGATTAACTTGACCATCACTCGTATTAACTTGGTTGGCGTTCATATCAGGACTGTCCAGGCCAGCTGTTAACGATTGAGCAAGCACGAAATGAACAGTGCAAGAGGCGTGCGCCTTTGTTGTCACCAGAAGTCAACGGAGAGTGGTTCTCTTATGATGTTTACAAAGGTGAGAAGTTCACGTTTTACTTGTCGATATGCGACAGCAAAGCTGATATCAGTCCTTTATATTCTCATCTTACCTTTACTAAGTAATTCAGTTATAAGTAAGCAGCAATCTTAACTGGTTCGTATTAGCCGTTCATGTATGTCCTCGCTAAAGATTGTCAGGGATGATCTAAACCCTCGTCGTAGAGGTGTTTGTAACTGACATTTAAAGGACTGTTGGTCATAAACAGCCTAACGCGCCCATTTCTTTGATATCACATTTCCGGGATCAGTTAAACCAACTTGCAACTCTTCCACATAAACAGACTCTTTCAGACGTAGTTTAAGTGGACTTCGTGAGATTTCCTTTCCGTCTTAGCAAAATGAAGAAGTACATACTTTACAGATGGTGACCCACTGAAATGAAAGGAGCTACAATACGTCGCAGTTTGCGCATCTTGAAAAGTTTAGCTTAAATTTTTCAAGCTCGTCGTTCGAAATCCATGTTTATCTTCTCCATCCTTAAGCATCCTTCTTTCTTTATGCGGGTTTACTTTTATCTCTTTGGTGTTTTTCTATCTTAGTAAACTGCTTTTTTCAGGTTTCCTTCAATTTAAAGGTAATTTTGTACCTGGACAAAATAGTTCAAAATACTGTGACTGAGCTCCTTAACTAATAACATCTTTTGCAGGTATTTATCTGCACAGCAAACTATCGGCTAAACACGTTCTAGGGTATATCACTCATTCCTCATGTTTCGTACATGGTTTGCGTCTATGTTAAGCTATTAGTTTCTTTTCATCTCAGCTAACATCGACTGCGACTTTGAGACTAACTTGTGCGGATGGACAAATGACCCTCATGATAATTACGACTGGAAGTACCACAAGGGCCGTACTCCTACAGCTGGCACGGGTCCCTCCACAGATCACACCAAAGGAAAACACGGTGGGTATTGATACTGAACTGTCATAAAAGGCTCAACATTAAGTTATCACTTCATTTGTAACTAGACCCTTTGCACGAACCGGTCATTTCATGCAAAATCAGTCATGCTGGGACACAAGTTACACAGTGGGACGTAAGAAAGCAGTTGCTTCATGGTTAGTGCGCTCGTCTCCGGATCGAGCGGTCCAAGTTCTGCCCTGCTCGAGAACATTGTGTTGTGCTCTTGGGCCAGACACTTAACTCTCACAGTGCCTCTCTCCACCCAGGTGTGTAAATGGGTACGGTGAATTTAATGCCTGGGATAACCCTGCGATACTCCTAGTCGCCTCATGTTACAGAAACCGGGGTAAGCTCCGGCCTGATGAACCACTTAGCTCTTATGCAGACTTTACTTTTTTAGTCGATACCCGTACTTTGCTTGTGATACATTAATTCATTCATTGCCAGCAGACAGGTCTTCTGATGTTTTTTTTCTAATCGTCTTTATTTTGTAGGTCATTACGTGTTTTTGGAGACCTCACGGCCCGTAGATCCAGGATGGAAGGCCAGGCTCGTCAGCAAGTACATAGGCATGCGCGTTGCGTGCCTTAAGTTCTGGTATCATGCATTTGGTGATGACGCCCATATGGGTTACCTTCAACTGGTGGTCAAAACAAGTACGGTAGGTACAGTGAGTCCGGGAGGGGGAACTCTCATATGAAAAGGTCGGGGGTGCTCGTCGGAAAATTTGAATTAAACCCCTAAGGGAGAACAATCTGGGCGTGGCTTGAGCTTTATTTGACCCCTAAAAGATACCACTTAAAATGGAATAGGCTTGATTACCAACCGCTGCTCTGGAAAGGAGCCCGCGTTGGTCGACCGAACTCGAGAGACGGGCAGAAATCGAGACTAAAAACGGAAGAAAGAGCTTTTTTATTATTACTTCTTCAAGTGTACCCCAAAAGATACTTTGACAGCTAAAAATACTGGCATTGTGCCATGAACACTCTAAGTGACTGATTTATACCCCTAAGCGAGACGACGAGGATCCCCGACGACCTTTTCACATGAGAGTCTTCACACCTCCAGGACGGTAAGTTCTGAACGCCTTGAGGAGTAGACTTGCCACAAGTCAACCTCATGAGTTTCAGGGTGGAATAGCTAAGCTAGCGGACTGATCTGAAAGTCTACTTGAGGGGTAGTGCAACCGTAAATTATACAGCGTTGTCGAGCAAACTTTTGCAGAATATGTAAACTATATTATTCCAGAGTAGTTCGACCTGTAGGAAGAAACCTCAGATACAAATGAATCAAACAGACGCGGGGTTGTTTGAAGCGTTCGTTATTGCTTACCATTTTCTGTTTGGAAAACATACATCATACATAGAGCCATACTTCATTTATTTAAACACGGTAAAATCTTCAGCGACACATTATAATAAAAAAAGAAGCTCAATAGACCACATTCGTATTCTCGGTATAGGACTGGAACTAGCTTGCAACTGAGGCTATGCTGGGAATCTTTTCAAATGTAAATGACGTAAAGTAAGCTAAATTTGCTATGTGTTCTTTTTGCAGGACGAAAAGGTGGTTTGGAGCGTCAACCGAAATCGAGGAGATAGATGGGTGTTGAAATATGCGACGATATATAGCATGAGACCGTACAGGGTAAACACAACTTAGTATTCTAGTATCCTTTAAGACCGCCTTTGATCAAGATTAGTAAGCCCTTCAGGGGCGGATCTATGGGGAGGGTGCAGGGAGTGCGCACAGCCCCCCACCTTGAGATGAAGCCTCCTTCTTCGTATATATTCGCTTTTAAAATTTGTTTACCTCACCAGTCAGTTACGCCATTCCTTGGTGGTGCACGCCCTCCTAAGAAAAATCCTGGATCCGCCCCTGCCCTTGGTTAACTTTTACTTATCCTTGATTAGCGTTATACTGACGCCAGTCGGATTTCATAGATTGTAGATTACTACGCCTAACGTGTATTTCTGAGGTAAAAGAGGCAGCGTCGTCTTTTCTGGACGCGGCGCCGACGCACTGAAGCTCGCGAAACTCACGCCTGACTGCGGCGTTTGTTCCTCGTCATACCGATGAAACAAAAAACCGTCTCTTTCAAAGCATTTGAGACCAGTAACTTGAGGGTTTGATTTATTATCGAAAACCTTACGTTTGCATTTCGTTTCTAGTTCATTTTTCAAGGCGTCAGAGGTGACGGTTATCTCAGTGATTTCGCTTTGGATGACATCTCTCTCGAAAATAACCCGTGTGGCCTTGGAATGTTGGGACTAACAACAATAAACAACAGTAAGATTTTACAAATCATTGTCTTTTTGTTTTTCGCTGGAAAAGTTCCGTAGGCACAATCACGAGTAGCTCTTATTAAGAGTTAACAATTTGATTGCAAATGTTCAAAGCAAGGTGTTTAAAGGAAGTAAAAGTTGTTCAAACTAATTAGGTTTTAGTCTCGAGAAACGATGAATTGTAGGGAACAGTTTTTAAACCAACAGCTTATAAATAAGAATTAGATTATGAGCTCGAGATTTATATTTTGCCGTGCGTCTTTTCAGTAATTGGATTGGAGCTGTATAATCTTAGGTGACTATTGAAATGTACCTTATTTTGCTGATTTTCATATTAAAACCTTTCACTTTGTTTTTAGAAATAAATCTTAATCCCTGTAAACATTTCTGTGAAGCGACTAAAGACGGAAACAGTGTAGACGTCATACAAATGGATTTAGAAAACGGGAGCCGTTGTCACGACAGTTTGAGTTCATTTGATGTCTGTATCCAAGGAAAATGCCAGGTATGTCACATGAAGTAGGTAAAGAAAATACTTCAACAAAGCTAGAATGCGGTGTTTTGCTAGTCCATTATGTTGAAAGCTAACATAATCCTACTTTACTTAAGGCTTGAACAGCTATGCTTGATTCACAGACTTCAATCTCTTTACAAGAGTGATCGCTTCACTTCAAAGTGGACGCAAAACATTCATATTTCTAAATGATATATCAAACTCAAAAGTCCGTGTTTGACCACATTTCCAAACACCGAGAAGGAAGTGGAAAATGCGACGCGTAGCAGAACATTTTTGACGAACTTCGAGTTATTTGGTAATGTAGTCAAACACTGTCTTCAGTGTTTGATATATCTTCTCAATCGAAACTAAAACTAAGGAGAAAACGGAGAAATAAAATCGTAAATCTCTACGCTAATTAAGGTCATACATCCCAACACAGTCACGGTCATGATTTCCTTTGTTTGAACTTGATGAATTATTCCTGAGTTTAAGAAGCTCTTGCTCAACTTGATTTAGTGTCTGTACTGTACATTGACAAAACAAGTGCTGGAGACTTCCTTAACACTTTTTTTATTGCTGTAATCTCCACCCTATAGCAAGTAGGATGTGATGGTGTTATTGGATCAAACAAAACTTTGGACAGTTGTGGTGTGTGTAATGGCAACAACAAGTCATGTTCACAGACTAACGGATCTATCACTACGTTTCCGAAAGAAGGTAACATACTTCATTATCAATTCGTGATCGCTCTGATAACTTGTCTTATCAAAATCGTCAAAAACTTCAAATGGTTTTCTCGCCATAATTTTCGCTTGAGACCTCGTCTCATCTGGTGAGAAGACGACGGGGATTGGTAAGGGCAGTTGTGGGAAGGGGGGGGGGGGGGCGTTAGAGGGAGTGAAGATGTCGTTTTTCTTGCTCAAAAAGAGTAGCGAGAATTGTCGATCCCCTTTACCGTTTTCCAGATCCATCATATACCTCATTGTAATAAGTTTAGCTACGAGCATGTTGTGCGTGACTGTTGTTGTTAAGTTATATATAAAGAGGATGTTGTTGTTGTTGTTGTTGTTGACCTCAAGCATGGCAAACTATTTAATAGAAGACGTTTGTTTAGCCTGCAAAGTTCTGCTGCTTGGGTCACAAACTATCTTAAAATTTGCCAAGTAAATATAACTTCTGATCACTAATGCATTGTAATAAGTTTAGCTACGAGCATGGTGTGCGTGACTGGTGTTGTTAAGTTATGTTGTGCGTGACTGATGTTGTTAAGTTATGTTGTGCGTGACTGGTGTAGTTAATGTGCGTGACTACTGTAGTTTAGTTATGTTGTGCGTGACTGGTGTAGTTTAGTTATGCTGTGCGTGACTGGTGTAGTTTAGTTATGATGTGCGTGACTTATATTTCAGATCTTCAGACGTTATTAGAATGTCCAGTTGGTGCTACCAATATCATGTTGGAGGACTCATCCCCAAACTTCCTCGGTTAGTCTTACAAATTATGTATGCTTCAAAAGGTGATTTTGTGTTTTCTTTGTAATGGAGATTGTTTGGCCAGAAGTGTGTGTCGTGTAACTTACAATAAAAACGACTATTTCTGTTCGATACAACTCGATATCACATTATATGTCAATTAGTCTTTCAGTCATACAATTTAAAATAATTGATCAACAGTTCTTGACGGCATGGGAGTAAAGAAGCCGTATTTTAATGGCGCCGCAGAGGAGTCCGTGTCCAAAGTGTATAAATTTGCTGGCTCAAAGTTCACTTACTGGCGACAAGGTCACAAAGAGGCGCTAAGTGCACTGGGCCCAATTAAAGACAGGATCATAGTAAAGGTTAGTCACGTGACCCCGTGTAAATATAACTATTTGAAGTGACGTTCTACTGGATCTTAACCGTCGTATGACATCATGGAGACTGGAACGGTGCCTGGGACGTTGCCTGGGACGGTGCCTGGAACACATAAAGCATTGTTCTTTGCCCTGTAGCTGACAAATTCCCGAAAACCATTGAGCCACACGTCTATATTGCAGTTTAAATTTTAACAGTCGAAACAATTTTAATACTTATAGGCATGTCTTAATCATAAATTGGTATTTTTATAGCCTTTTTAATTGTTTAGCTCGAAGATTTTAGCGCTATGTAGCTACTCTTAAATTCGAGTTTAAATAAAGTTTATGTAATCACAACCTCTCTTTAGAGCGGTTTTCAATTGACGGTGTCGTAAATCCGATTAGACTACTCAGCCGACCTCAAACCGTACTAAAACTAAAACTAAAACCAAAAGCAAAGTAATTGCCTGGTTACTTTCAACACTCAACTGAAAACCGCTCTATGACGAATGCGTTACTTTGGAGACCAATTCAAATTTCTCTCGTGGCTTTTTGAAAAGATAGTCGTCTGAATATGCAATGAAATCAAGTAGCTTAATTGAAGAAGATGTAGCTATGTTTTCATACTTCTGCCTAAATCTTTTCTGGTTAATAGCTTTGATTTTAATGAACAAACAACGATCCAGACGCTCACACGCTGTTAACACTGATGCATTAAATACTTTTGGTGTAGGTTAAGATCAGTGACGAGCCAGCCCCTATAAATCTACGTTACGTCTTCTACAAACCAGATAGTAATGGAAGTCAATACTACTGGTCCCATTTCAAATGGACCGACTGCTCCAGAACTTGCGGAGAAGGTTTGTGCATGAAGTAATACTTCTCAAACTCATTAATAACACATCAAGTTAAAACAAAGAAAATGACAACGTGGATACCCGGTCTTAAAGGCGCTCAGTCACGGTTTGCGCATATTGAAAAGTTTAGCCTCAATTTTTCAAATTCGTCGTTTGTAATCCGTGTTAATCTCCTCCATCCTTAGCCATCCTTGTTCCTTTATGGTTTATCATTATGTCTTTGGTGCTTTTCTATCTTATTAAACTGTTGTTTTCAGGTTTCCTACCATTTAAAGGTAATTTTGTATGTGGTCAAAATAACTAGAAATACCGTGACTGAGCTCCTTTAATTAGCATAAATTTTGACGATTTTACTTCTCCGTCTACTCCTTAGTTTTTGTTTCGATTGAGAAGATGTATCAAACTCTCGAGACAGTGTTTCGAAACAACCTCGGATTTTGTCAAAAATACTCCGCTGCGCGTCGGTGTTTGGATACCCCGATGAAACACTGTCATTCGTGTTTGATATATTACATCAAACGCGAAAGACCGTGTTTGACCACATTTCCAAACACCGAGAAGGGAGTTGACAGGGATATTTGACGAACCTCGAGGTGTTTTGAAATTTGGACAAATACTGTCTTGAGTGTTTCATATATCATCTCAATAGAAACAAAAGCTAAGGAGAAAACGAAGAAATAAAATTGTAAAAACCTATGCTAATTAAGATCAGTCAGACATCCAAACACTGTCACGTTCACGATTACCTTTGTTTAAACTTGATGAATTATTAATGAGTTTGAGAGCGATAAAGGAGTTATGTTTCTTCTTTCGTCTTGTTTCTTGTTTTATTTTTGCCATTTATAAATATAAACACAACGCATCAATGTATATCATAGGCAAGGAAGCCCAGAGAAGCCAATAAGGCTTATGTGAAGGACTTACCTTAAGTCTTAACAAGAGAATAAAAATGCTGTAATAATGTATTGAACCTTGCAGCTCTCGAGAGGATTTCCAGGGTTCACAAAACGTTAGGGGTGGCTAAAAGGCTGTCGTTTTTGTTTCTTAATTTTAGGAATTCAAACACGCCTATTCAAATGCCGCAAACACGAAGACGACTCAGAGGTTACGGAAAGTAACTGCTTTTCCAGCAACAAACCCGAACCTTTGACAAAACCTTGTAATTTGACGGCTTGTGAGAGGTATGTCTGCTTCAGTTGTCAATATTTGATTCTACTTTTATAGAACTTAAATCCTTGAGAAAAATGGATTTGAAAACTAGGGAATATCGTTCGCATATTCCTCTGTTCGAGCTGGGGCATATTCAATCACGTGCGAGCGAAATATTTGACGAATTGTAGTAGCAGATCCCTTGTTGAGTGCCTGCGCTTATTGCAACAAGTTCAATTGCTCATTTTTATTTCCTTCATACTCAGGTTCGAATGGCGTGCTTCTAAATGGACCAGCTGCTCGTTGCCTTGTAATGGTGGAAACCAAACTCGCACATTGGAATGCAGAGCCGTGCTTGCTGATCACCAGGCCAACTCTTCCCTCTGTACCGGGGATAAGCCTGAGACCGTGCAAATTTGTAATGACGAGCCTTGCCCTGCCAAGTGGATTGTGGGTAATTGGTCAGAGGTGAGTAATTAATCAGTAAATTCTTTTGTTGCTGTTGCTGTAGGACATGTTGAAAATGTTACAGTATAAAATCTTTACGGGTTTCTGAGCCCGAAAGGGGGACTCCCATATTTAAAGGTATGTGACGCTCGTCGGAAAATCTGAAATAAACCCTAAAGGAGACTAATGTGGGCGTGTGTCGAGCTCTATTTGACCCCTAATTGAAACCTTGTAAATATTATTATTATTTTTTTTTTTTTCAAGTGTAACCCTAAAAGATACCTCGACAACTAAAAATAGTGGCGTTTACGGTCCTGAACACCCAAGAGAGACCAAAATCCGTGATTTAAGATAACGGGCACCCCCAACCTTTTTCACATGGGAATCACTCCCGGGGAGCGGGAGGCGGACGCGGGCGGTTGAGCAGCTGACCTGTAATTGTCCTTTTGCTCGCGCGTATTCGTGTAAACTTCATTTAATATGCAGTATCAAACACGAGAGACAATGTTTCATCGGGATATCCAAACACCGACAAGAGAGATGAAAATACGACGCGGAGCGGAGTATTTTTGACTAAATTGTTTCATAGCCGATGAAACACTGTCTCGAGTGTTTGATATATCTTCTGAATCGAAGTAAAAGCTAAGGAGTAAACGGAGAAGTAAAATCGTCAAAATCTACGCTAATTAAGACCGGGTATCCAAACCTCCTTCACGGTTGTGATTCTCTTTGTTTTAACTTGATGAATTACTAATGAGTTTGAGAAGCTTGGTTAATGGAGATCTACCTCGTTGAAGCTGAGGTCACCATCCCTTATAATCTCAAGCCAAAGTCTTCATTTTTTATCAATTGGCGAGTACTTAAAATTATATTTGGTTCGTTTCGGTCAAATTTATTCTCGTTAACTACTTGCCCGGGTAATCTTGTTAATGCGAGTGCAATGAAGGATTTACATTACGAATGATATTTGGAAATTCAAGGCGAGTGCAATTTGAAAGAATTTTCAAATATTACGAGTAGTGTAAATCTTGAATTGCTGGAGCTTTTATACGATTACTCATTTGTTAAATTACTGAGAAAACTACGAAAGCGCGCACGCTTTAGTACAAATTAAAAATTAACGATAAATTGGCCAAACCCAATGATGTAATTTTCTCAGTAATACAACACCTGGAATTCAAATATTCGTGTGCTGTACACCCGTGGTTAAATTTCGATCAGAATTTCCATTCTAAAAAACAGAAGTGTAGGTTTTGTAAGATAGTCCTTTACTGTGTAATTGCTCGCAATTTTTGTTTCATTTTTGTTCTTTAGTGTTCGAATACTTGTGGGAATAGCATGCAGTCCCGCTCAGTCCAGTGTCGGGATGTACTTGGTAGCTTGTCGTTAAATTGTCCAAGTAGTACCAAAGCACCAACTCGCAGGATCTGTAGGAAACAGCCTTGTGATGGAAGTGGTGAGTACGTCTGTTGCTTGACAAATTGTTTTAACACCTCTTGCCCTGTAATTTGGTGTCAAGTGGGGTGCACCGTAACTGCACTATTTGTAATTTTATGTAAGTTTTGTTTGTGTGGGAAAATATTAAGACCTCTGTTATTCACACTTACCGAGACTTTTCTCGTGTTGCAATACTCACTTCCAGACTGTTCTCCATGAAGTTAGTAATAATCAACATAATCAGATAGTTAACGATTTTGACAAAATGCCCATTTTTGTTATTGTTTTCTTTCGTTAGTTTTCGCCAAGTTGTCCTGCTCCTTTGAAGAAGGGTTGTGTGAGTGGGAAAACGTGCAAGGCTCTAAGCTAGACCAGTTTGACTGGACTCTGTGGAACGGAAGTACACCAAGCAGGAATACGGGTCCTACCAACGACCACACCCTTGGAACCTCCAAAGGTGATTTGCGTGTTAACAACATGCCAAATAAGGGTTCAAAGATCTCTTTCTCTGACTGGCACTTTGGCTTTTGAAATTGCTTGCTTTTTTCCTTACTAAAGTAAATTCTTTCTTCCTAGGTGTTTATGCCTACATAGAAGCATCAGATCCTCGAAAAAGAAATGACCGAGCAAGATTAATAAGTCCAGTGGTTAGGGCCAATAGAGTCTGTCTTGACTTCTGGTATCACATGTATGGCCAAAACATGGGCTGGCTCCGTGTTTTCTACCGGAATCCAGTCTCTAAAAGAGAACGGCGGCTATGGTACAGGTCAAAAGATCAAAACAACGAGTGGCATAACGAACGGCTTGCTATTTCCTCGTATTTGCCGTACCAGGTAAAATCTATTGCTCTGTGGCCTTGTGCCAAGAGGTGGAGCTAGTTTGGGGGTGGGGGGATGGGGGGTGATGGGTAGGGTGGAGAGATAGTTTCAATGAAACAACAAGTTCATCAGAGTGGTTTAACGGGGCCGCGGGAATCAAGTTGTGCTTAACGATTATTGTCCAAAATCGGCAAGATAGTTATAAATAAAACCTAAGTTTCTGTCTCTTTATAAAGAATGCAGCCACGTCTTCTTACTATAGATAGCGGAGAGAAACCAGGGATACAGGAGAGTTCTATCAGTGAGTCAAGCCAGAGAAATGACTTCCCATGATCTTCATCACATAATCAAAAACGGGGATTTTGTTTCCTTCTAAGGAATGTTACTGTGTTGTAATGTTTAAGAGCGAGGTTAGAAGAGTAACGAGACTTTTGCCTGTGCGCAAAAAGCTGACTCCTGATGCTACGTCAAAAATTAATCTTATATAATGACAAAGAACAGCCTTTTCACGAAAAAGATATCCGCGAAAAAAACAAGCTTTTTTATCCTAATCATAGTAATAATCCAGGGGCGGATCCAGGATTTTTCAAGCGGGGATGAGGTGGATGGTACCTTGGGGTTATAGAATCAATAGGGCATGCCCCTAAATGTCTTAATTTGAGAATTGAACCAAATTTAAAACTGTTACACCACAAATACTAGCAATGCATCAAAGTAGAAATTACAGTGACGTGACTGTTCAGAGTGTTTCCCTTCAATTATGCTGTAATGTTCACAATTGATTTCAATCTTTTACTTTTTACTTCTTTAAAAAGGGTGTGGCTAACCATCCAATCCACACTCCCCCTAAATCCGCGCGTGTTATCATAATCATAAACGTCACACGTCATAGTCATGTAGTTTTAATACCAGTTTTCAACAGAATCGTCAAACGTAGCACGAGCTAGATCTTTTAATCTCACAATGACTTGTTTGCAGATTGTATTCGAGGCTATTCGCGGGAGAGGATTTTCCAGTGACGTAGCGTTGGACGATATTAAAATTTCCAGTGGTGGATGCCCTCCAAAGCAACGTGAAACACGTGGGTTTGTAAAATATCCGTTTAGACTTTAATCAACTTTGAACTCACAAAATCTACCGGATTTAGGATACTGAAATAACTCCAAGATCTCTTATAGGTTGGATCTTTCAGAAGTTGTCCCAAGTTTTCCAAAGTTCTTATTCTCAGTTAACTAAAATTATAAGGACATTAGGCCATTCAAGTTTGCAAAAGTAGATACTTTGAAGCAATCTTTTCCACAATCTGCACGCACGCGCACGTGATAAAAGAATTGATAAACATTGTAAGCAAGGGTCCTTGGTTCTTACATTAACATGTTATCAAACAAAACAAATACAACTTTGCGGCGTCATAGTTGAATGGCTGAAAAAGGACAAAAGTTGTAGCGTGGTGTGTACCCAAAATGGCCTTATTAGAGCTATCTTACCAATACCCCACTACTAGTATTTATCACTCTTGACGAAAAATAGTTCTTCTGGGAGCCAGGGAGGAAACTTGGAGGATTTTCTCGTGTCAGGATTGGGGATTACTAGGGTGGGAACCCAGAGGTCCATCTCTGGTTTTAATTAGACCCTCCTGGCAAGGTGCCTGCTGACTACTCTCGAGGCCCGGGTGAACGATTTCAGAGCTAGTGTAAGGGTTGAAACGAGTCACTGACACCAGTGTTACGAAAACGTGCACTACGGCCACGTTTAAGGTTTTTTCACTTTTTTTGTCTTTTATTTTTTTTCTTTATTTTAGTTCGAAATCAGTGTAGCGGCGATAGATCAAACTATTGCAAAGCTGCCATTCGCCTCAACTGGTGCTCTTCAGATACTTGGGGAAAGATATGCTGCAAGACATGCAAGCGGGATACCATAAACACAAAAGCCCTGCTGACCGGGAAATAATAACGAACAAACACAGGCAACACCAGCGGGACTCCCCTGCTACGGCCTCGTTTTGGACAAACGCCGTAAGCCCTGTGATTGGCCGTCGTGTGCAAAATGGCGGACAATGTAAACGTCGACTTTTTGTACAGATTTATATAGCAATTTTATAAGAAAGTTATCAGAAAGTATTAAAGGATTTTAATGAACTTTGTAAACAATTTTTGAATGCCAAAAACAGGATTGTTTTGAATATGCACACACCCAATTTCCTCCATGGAAACCATTTTCAAGTTTAACAGTTTCATAGTTGCAAGCAAAGCGGGAGCCGAAGGGGAATTTTCTGCCTGAACTCTGTAATTCTAAAGAGTGATCAACTTCTATTTTCTCCATGTAATAACGTAGGCAAACAACAGGCATACCATATCCAGATGGTTTTGTCTTCATATCTCCCCAGATTCTCAGAACTAAGGAGAATTAACATCTCAAACTTTAGGTTCACAGAGTTAAGCTTTTAGCTGGTAGAGTTTCTGTAAAGAGAAAGACATCTTAGTTTTGGTGCCTGAACTCTCCCTTACTCCTTCCACCTCTGGTGGAAAGTTTAACTACGAGAGGTTAATAACGGAGAAGGGAAGGCTCACCTCGTTCCCTGGGTCCTATCTCTACTTTCTCGAGGTAGAGAGAGGACACTGGGAACGAGATCGAGCTAACCAGACTAATATTTTGCTGGCGTTTTTGTAACTTTAAGGGGAGACAAGATGTATATCAACATTGTATAATGGTTGTTATAACTTATGTGACAAAGAAGAAACTAATCAATAAAAAATGTTAATAGAACAATGCAGAAGTGAATCGACCAAAGCATTATTTTGTGTGTCTTGGCGAGGTTTCCGATTTCTAAATGGACTGCAGTATAGTAAGTCAGGAATGACTTCCAGTGCAAACATTCTGTTAGAGAAACCTGCCAAAATACTAGAGATAACTTACAATCGATTCGTATCGCATTTCTGGCAATACTCTCTTGCGCTAAGGAAACACACATACGCTCAGGCAGTGTGGCTATGGTTTGAAAGCTCTATGCACATAAAACCGTCCGATATCTGGCTAAAGGTGTTGCCACATTTGTTCCCAAGACATATAAGCTAGAAGTCGACAGCAAACTAGTTTCCAGGGTCTCTCTTCTTCCCTCTCTTCTCGCAGAGACTTTACCGACAATTCACGTACTCCGAGACGAGATTAGAAACCTGCTCAGCTTTAAAAGACTCGAAATGACCAACGCTGATAACGTAATCTCAGTCTCCCGATAGTTTCCTCTGCACCAGGTTGAAAATTGTATCACCAGAAAAACCCGCTGCAGCTCTCTAGGATGAATTTCAGAAACACTGAGGTGGATCCTTTGAATCAAGGTTCTTTGAAAGAAAATGCCATCCAGATTCCTGATCTGGCGATCCACCGGATGACGCTGCAACGCCTTTGTTTTGCCACTGATCTTATCATATGGAAAAAAACTTACAGCTGTAAAAACAATATCTTGTCACTTAGGAGTTGGCAACCTTCTGTTTTGTTCTCATTCAGGGCATTAGGCCATTTTACCTTATTTTTGTTTATTTTCACTGCACGAGAGCTGGCGTATTTTGAGGGATTTTCGCGTCAAAATTTTTGCGTCAAAATTTTGCCTTTGCCTCCCTCTCCCCCAGGGAAAAAACCTCGCTTAAGCCCGCGATCCAATTGAAAACCCAGTACTTGGTCCGCGGTCAACTTCCAAAAAACACACGACCTCGATGGGCTCCTGACCTGAGCCCCCGATATGGTCATGTGATGCTGATCAGCAGACACCTTGTTTTGACAGCTGTCAATTAATTATAACATGGATGTCCAATATCAAAGATATACCTATGGTAATGGTGCTACTTTCTTATTTTTCAAGGTATGGGGCTTGGCGTATGGACATATGGACAGTCAACAACCAAAATTTTTGAGATCAATGTGTTACCAAATTTTCTAAGGTATGGGGCTCCACTCATGCACCTTTGGTGCGCAGGTGCTCGGCAAAAAACCTGTTTGATCAAAATATGTTGGGAAGTTGGTTTGAACTATGAAATTTGTCTTCTCAAAATGACTGCAAAGTGTAGAGGAGACCAAACTAAACCCGATTAAGTTAGCCTAGTTTAGTTGGTGTGAATTATGGGGCATAAAGGAAGCCTGGATGGACTATCCATCATTTATAATCTGATAAGATTTCATTTGATCGTTGATTTGGTCATGAATAAACACCTAAAAATTAAAAAAAGTAACAATATTAATTCTTTTTTTACAAAAAATGAGTTATGTTTGCCAAAGACTACATGTACCTGCAAAATCAAGAGACAATAACTAGCTGAAAAAGAGCACACTATCACATTTATTGCACTTCAAGAAAAAACTGCACAATCATCTCCTTGTATCGCCTAGTCAGGTCTGTCAAGTTGAAGGTGCTGCTGCTGCTGCAGGCTTTTTTCTCTTCAGGACAACTGGCCCCACATTGTCTCCAGTTTCTTTATTGTGTTGGGTATGTGAGCCATCACACCTTGGAAACTGATAAGAAAAGGAAAGAATTCAGCATTGACTTTAAATTTCTCTCACTGGATACTAAGCTAATAATTTTATTAATTTTGCAGCATATAGAACTTCAGATTTATGGCAAGGTGTCAAAATACAATCAGTCCCAGATCCCTAAGTTAAGATCTTTTGTTTTGTTACAAATACAAAACGTTACAAAATACTTGCAATATTACAAAGTATAATTCGACAAAACCAATTAATAAATATAGGTCCGAAGAAACCAAACTGAAAGTTACAGGGTTATGATAGTACTGACAGCAGTTGCAAATGTCACGCAATGTCACATCTGAACGAGGGTAACCATCATAAACGTGTGCCAGATTGCGGCTGATCCAAGAATGTTTTTAATATAGGGGAAAGTTAAAAAGGATTGAAATTTGTGTAATAGGGTTTATACTTTATCAAAACAGAATAGTATTGGTCACTACTTTCGGGATTCGCTGACAAACATGAATTCAGGGTCACTACTTTCGAGTGGTGGAGGGAGAGGTGGGATGGACGGATACCCCTCGTTATATACTGTAACGTATTAATTTGAGCATCTTGTAAAATGTAGGTTTTACCTTCTCTATTTGGTTTCCAGCAATGACAGATAGCATAATAAGCAGCCTTCTGTGCTAAATTTGCGGCAACCTTTTTCTTAAGCAGTGCTTTCTTGATTGGTTAAAAGGTTGACCCCTACCCTTGTTCCGGGGGGTACTCCCAGAAAAGTTGAGTGGGGGTGTGCGGCCCACTTCCCAAAACCATTACCCTATTCATGACTGAAATCTGAGATTTTCCCTACCCTATTTACGACCTGGCCAAAATCCGATACCCTATTTATGACCGTTGTGGCTGGCACAGTTACCTTAAACTTAAGTTATGAAGGGCTTTTATTGACGTTCTTATTGATAACGATGAAAAAGTAGCTTCTTCTAAGAAACATACCCAATTCAAGACTCGAGTACAAAAACCATACCCTATTTAAGACCAAAATGGCCAACATCAATACCCTATTTATGACCAAAACGACTGAAAAACCCTATCCTTTGGGGCCGCACATACCTATAGAGCCCATATAAAGGGGTATCCATCTCCCACCGGACCCTCGTTTCAAAACGCAGTACATGTAATTTGAACTGCTAGTAAAATACAAGTTTAACCTTCTTCGACTTCCAGCGACGACAGAGAGCGTGATAAGCAGCCTTCTCTGCTAAATCGTCAATCTGAATAGAGTCAGTATCTTTCCCTTTGCCCTTTGCTGCGTTTTGTTGATTGCTTCGTTTGATTGATTAGGAATGACCACTCATTACATAATGTATTGTTATGTAACTTCTAGTAAAACGCCAGTTTTACCTTCTTCGACTTCCAGCAACGACAGAAAGCATGGTAAGCAGCCTTCTCTGCTAAATCCTCAATCTGGATAGTGTCAGCAACCTTTTCCTTATCCTTTTGCAGTGTTTTGTTGATCCAGTCTGGGTGCGCCTCCTTCTTCGCAGCGGGCTTCGAAAATAAGCGCAACAGCCATGAGATCACGAGATACAACAGCAGCGATTCTGCCACCAGCAGTGGTGCAAGCCGCACCCACTCCTTCCTCGTGAGCTTTAAAAATCCACCAAATGTGGAAGGCACTGGCAGAGATTTGAGATAGTTTGGGAGCTGAACTTTAATAGCTCGTGAAACGGCTTCCATTTTGAACTACAGTTGATCACGTGACAATTCGTTTATTTGAATAAATGTTCACATCAATAAAGAGTGTGTTCATTGTCACGCAATAAAAAATAAAATCAAATACCATTCAGTAGATAAAGTCAAGAAATGGTGATACTATAGACAATAAATAAGCAAGGCAGTTCTCCAAAGTTTAAGGTGTGTGCGTTGTCTCAAAGTTGAGATATTCGTGGAAATGTTCCGCGCAAAATTATATAGAGCCTGGTATGGAGCCGCCATGCTCCAATATGGCGGCCGGAAAAGAGAATATGTCACGGAATATGTCACGGAATATGTCACGGAATATGTCACGCACCGCCAGAACTCCGAAATTCAAAATGCGCTTGTTTCCAAACGAAGGACGCTATTGAGCTGGAAAGTTGTACACAGATATAAATTTAGTACCTTTTATGCCTGATCTTGACAAAACCTTCAGTGGCTCTTTAGTTTTGGATTTGAGAATTTGATGACGTCACGTGAACACCCCACACTCTATTCAGCGCATTGAATCAATATCAAATGTTAGAAATATTTTAAAAACGTTCAAACTTCAGGCAAAACATTTCTATTGTTGTTGATAAAGTTAAAGCAAAAACACTAATTTGTAAAAGTATACTTTTCCAAATATGTTCTTTCTCTATCTTGTGCACATTATAAAATGTATGAATTGTACAGTGTAAACAAATGGGTGTGAACTCTTTAACGCTCGGCTAAGATTTTTTTCGCTGAGAAATAAGCAGTTAATGCACTGATGGTTCGCTGTTTAAGTTTGCACCAGAGGAAATTGGCTTTAGAGAACTATTTTCCCTTTGATTTTAAGTTATTTCAACCATAGCTTGCGCTTGATAAGAAGATAGCCTCGGGCGAAAGTCACGCAGAGCTTCCTGGGAGCATTGCGTGACTTAAGCCCGAGTGGCTACTATTAGATACACAGAGAGCCCAATGAGCTGTCCCAAGGTAAGCGTTGGAGCACCATCAATATCACTGTTGAATATCACTATTATTTTATCTAATTTCTCGGAGATACTACCTCTTTTAAGGGTTAATGAAGCGGTTTTGGTACTTCTTGGGGTGATAGACTCAAAAGGTCCACAGCAGGAGCTTTTGCTGTACCTTTTAGGGTATCAAGCCAAAAAAACATGAGAGGAGGTAATGCTTTGTTCTAGAATTGGTACCTCTGAGGGCTGAAAAAAATTTCAAGCCACACACACAAAACTGGATCTTGGTACCTCTTAGGGGTCCTTTTTAAAATTTCCCACGAGCACCCCCATTCTTTTTATATGGGAGTCTTCCCCTCCCCGGGCAGTCAAAAGAGCAACTTTCAGGAATGATAATCAACATTGTGGGGAATAGAAAGAGGGGCTCCAAAGAGAACTGGCTGATTTTCTACCTAGCATTGTTGACACATAACCAATAGAAGCACAAATCATACCAGGGGCGTAGCGTCCATATACGCACGTACGCCCGTGCGTACAGTTGAAATCTGGAAAAAAAGTTTTATTCCCTTATAGCATTTGTCAAAGTTATGATAAAATAGGACAGATTTTTAAATTTCGAATTATACTGGCCTGTGTGTTTGTTTTCTCAGTACTTTTAATTAATCCATAAACGACAAGAAACGTTATTTGGCTTCCCAGACTTGTTCACTCTCTAGTTGTTTTAGGAAGCCAACACCCTTTTAGCTTTAATTCTATATTCCAGCGAAGCTCACTGAGCTAACAGAAAGAACCGTTAATGATATCTACTGCTACTTCGGCAGTGACATGGACATCTCTAAGGGCGAATTCAAATCCGAGGTCAAAAGATGGAGGCAAAAGTGGAGTGGAATGGATGGTAATGTGAAGCCAAAGACTTTGGTTGCGACTCTTGATCATGACAACCCTCAATTCTATCACGGAGTTTATGTTACTGTGACAACATTGTTGACGTACCTGTATCAACTTGCACTGCAATCTCGTTCCAGTCTCCGTTCCCCTTGACCAGCGGTCGGAAACGAGAGCTCTAGAAGCAACCATTTCAGGCGTGCGCCATAGATGCAGACTGCGCAGTGAAACCGGATGGGCAGAAGTCAGTTATTTCAAAATGGCTGCTCCCAGAGCTCTTGTTTTCCGACCGCTGGTCAAGGGGAACGGAGACTCTGGGAATGAGATCGCTTGCACTGCTGAGCATAGTTTCAGCAGTATGAAGAGATCGAAAACACCCTTACGAAGTACCATGGCAGATGGGAGATTGAGCTCTTTAGCAATTTTGCACATTTCCAAGCATAAGGACGTTGACATTGATGATGTTATAACAGAGTTTGCCCGTCTAAAGAGTGTACGTCTTGCCCTGTTTTTACCAATGTCTTACCCCATTTTTTGTTGTAGGTTACCGAAAACTCTAAAGATGGGTAAAATAAACAACCAACTCCGGCATTTTGCGTCGCATTTATTTATAAAAAATTTCTGCGGAAATAGTTGGAAATGGCATTTCCGAGACCCTAAATTTCAAAATTTTCTGGGGGAGCATGCCCCCAGACCCCCCTAGCATTTGCGCGCTGTGCGTACACCTTCAAAATCTCACGCTACGCCCCTGCATACAGTGTTCTAATGATATCTAGTGATTAATTAATGTTGTTACCAAAATATTGAGCTTGGAGGGCCAGCTGTGAAGGGCAAATAATAAATCACTGATAGTGAAAGAGAGCTCAGCAGAACACAACGAAAGTCCCCTCCCTTCTTTCTTTGCAAAGACTAAACAGTGATTGTCTACTCACACCTAACCTGCGATCACACATTCTTTTTTTACTTTTTATTTTTCGTCGAATGTGGGCAGAAGTTCTCCTTCCTCCTGCTGTTAAAAAAGAACACCTAATCACAGGTTAACTCACACCTGACTGATGGATAAGCCCTGGAAACGAGGTTGACTCATCCCCAGTAAAAAATATGACCTTTAATTCACCTCTGCTTCCCCTACAGATTGTTTATCAGCTGTGGATATTTTTGGCTTTTTCACTCTCACTCAGCCCTCGACCCTTTGTTAGCTTGAAAGATAAGCCTTGTTGAGTATTTCATTGGTCAGGCACATTTATAAACCTCTGTTATTGCAGATTTTGGACTACCCAAATACACACAATAATTTTAAAAGCAGCCAACATCATCCAATGTATAAAGTGCAAATAAAAATAATTGATTCATGATTTGAAATACATCAATTTTAATTTTGAAAGACATCTAGATAGTGAAAAGTAAAATGCATCCCCACTAATTATCAAAGTTTTTCTTGGTTATAGTGTTCAACAGTAAGTCAGTACTTTCAATAATTATGGTAAGTAACTGCTGCTGTTGTTTCTCAACAAGCGCCAAAATGAATTTTGAGCCTAGCTTATTATACAATTACCAGTAGTGATTGCTGAATTACAATATTATCATGAAAAGCAGTTTACACAGGGACTGCGCTGCATTAATTACATGTGGTATCCTTGAGCATACCAAGATGCCAAGTGTTGACAAAAAAAGATAAAACTGTTCACTGTGTTCATAACCAAACAAATCACACTTTGATATCAAGAGGCCCAAAATGCCATTTAAGAAGATGGGTTTGCTCTCTTAAAAATAACAGGCCCCACATTATCCCCAGTTTCCTTGTTATGCTGATTGTGGCTGCCATCACAGTACGGAAACTGAAAATAAACCACAAAATTGAGGCTACCTGAATGTTCAATGTGTTCATTATTTCATTCTGATGTTAACTTAATTGCACTTCATAATGAATTGCAAGCCATTTCATATCATAGTCAGTGGCATACCAGGTGATATAATCTGTACTAGGAATGGCACTGGTTCATTTTAAATCACTTGCATGCCCAGGCAAATGTAAATTGTTTGCCTTTATGCTGATTACTTATTGCTTAATAATATATTTATCTAGAGCGGTTTTCAATTGAGTGTTGTAAAACCAAAACTAAACTAATTACTTGCCAATTGGACTACTCAGCCAATCTCAAGCTGTAGAAAACCAAAACCAAAACCAAAACCAAAGTAACTGCCTGATAACTTTTGACACTCATTTGAAACTGCTCTGTTTACTCACTGACTACCCATTCGTTACTCACCGTTTTTTAATATCTATGATGAAAAGTGTTTTGAACGTAATACATGCAACTCCCTGTAAGCTATTTCTAGCCAGCTTTGTGCTTGAACAAAGCCAAACAAAGGCACAAATAACACGCAGTACAGTCAACAGACTTGCGCGTTAAAGCAGCTACATTCGAATCATGTGGTGCCAGAACGAACAAAGAAGGTATAAACCTAAACATTGAGCTCGTGAGACAAAAGGTCGATCAAATTGATGCAAGAAACATCAGAACATCTCTACACAAACATACACATGTAGCTTTCTTAAAGTAAAGCTACGGTAATCTCTGAAGAAAAGCCGGCAAAGCAAATATGATACATGTATCCATGAAAAAAACTAATCCAACAGCTGGTCCTGGCATCACAATGTAGAATGCAAGTAAGCAACATGTTCAAGGAGTATTTCAAACTAATATAATGTCCCTCGAGAGCCCTAACTAAGAGAGCTTAGAACTTATCTTGCAATAGAAATGAGCCTAAACAAAGTATAAGCACATGGCAAATTACAGGGGTGTCAAACTCTGCAATGCAACTTACAGATAACAGTGGAAACCATGTAGACCTATGATTTCTAAACAATTTGCCAAATGGCTCCACTCTACTTATAATTCCTCCCAATAACACGGCATAATGTGCCCTAGGAGTATTCAGAAACACACGTGAAGCAAAGAAAGGTTGAGAGACCGAAGATTCAAAGAGAATGGCAAATGCATAAATGTCACACACTGTAGGAGTCGTGTAGGCCTGTAGCATGCCAACACAGAAGGATTTCCTGCTTTTGCCTCACATAGCTGCCAAAAAATACCATTATTTTTCAGCAGCGTAAATCAAAAACCAGCAATCCGCCTGTTCACAGGCTAGAAGGCTCGACGACCCCATTTTACACCGACAGGATCAACCAAAGGAGTGCATAAATTAGTGTAAGTGATAAAATTTAGTTTTACCATGTGACCAGCCCATGCCAGGGCCTTTCCCACCCCTCCCAATCTCTAAGGGCAAAGCCTGGGAAATGAGGTTGGGAAAACATATAAATTATCTTATTTATATTTACATCTCCTGCTATCACGTATCAAACAAATGAAATTAGCTCCAGATAATAAATGGATTCGACAGCTATCTGAGACGGTCCGTTTCATAAAAGTCATTTACAGTTTTTGCTGGATACGCCCGGCGCGGGGGGGGGGGGGGAGGGGGCGGGGGAGGCACTACTAAAATTGACCGTTGCATAAGCTTGCTTGTTTTCCAAGTTACAATAAAAAGAGAGAATCGGAAAGGTATCTATACAAACCTTTTTTGATTTCCAGCAACGACAGAAAACACTCTTGTCTCCCAGGTCTTCAATTTGAAACGCATCCGCTACTTTTTCCTTTTCTTTTTGATGTGTTTTGTTCACCCACTCCTCTTCTTTCCTAGGCTTCGAGGGCACAAGCGCTGAAATTACCAGGTACACAACGACAGAGGTCGTCACCACAAATGGTACAAGCTGCACCCACTCGCTACCAGAGAGCTTTAGAAATCCCCCAAATGTGGAAGGGATTGGCAGTGATCTGAGATAGTTTGGAAGCTGAATTTTGATGACACGAGATATAACTTCCATTTTGGATTTATTGTCATGTGACCAAGAGGGAGACACGCGAGAATACACGCGCGAAGCGTCGCGCGAAATAAAGTCGAAAAAAACTCGCTTGTTTTTTTCCAGCTCTAGCTCTTCTCTTTTTAAGAAGGAAAGTGACTGAAATTCAAATGCTATCCTTTTTGACGTCTCCCTGATTATTACTGCTTTTTTGATTACATTTTTGACTCCGAAGCTCTTTCAGCCTCAAGAACACTGGACAGCGGTTTCTCATATTGGGAAAATGTTGTCATGTATGGTGACACTTAAGTAGATTTCATCATGGCGGACGAAGAGAACCTTTCAAATTGTGATCAGGAAACTCCTGTAACAAACAAAAAAGGCAAGCTTCGACAGTGTCTTACACACGTAGCACCTCCTTCAGGGTTCTGGGGACAAATCTTAACTCGCGGCTTTATCGTGTTATTGTGTTGGGCAGTATTATGGTCAATTCTTGGTCAAGAACTTTTACCAGGAGGCAATATCTTCGGAATTTTCAACGTTGTAGTTCTTGCTGCTTTAGGTGGCTTTTTGACGAGAAAACTATCAAGAGATACTTTGCCACCTCTGTTAGGGATGCTTGTTGTGGGATTTATTCTTAGAAATGTGCCAGGAATCAACGTTGCTCGACACATTGACAAGAAATGGTCAGCAACTCTGCGAAGCATGGCGCTTGTTGTCATTTTGACGAGATCTGGTTTGGAACTCGACCCAGGAGCATTACGAAGGCTGAAATTCACTTTAATTCGCTTGGCCTTTTCCCCGTGCATCGGAGAGGCCATCACAGTGGCTGTTGTGGGAAACCTGTTGTTGGACATGCCTTGGCTTTGGGGCTTTCAGCTTGGGTAAGTACATCGGGGGTACATGTAACTAGTGACCAGTCAGTTTAAGCGGTCAGTGTAAAACGCAGACTGCGGAGTGCAGACTGCAGACTGTAGACCGGGATTAAAATGCAAGGGGTGGCGAATGGTCCTTTAAAAACCCATGGTCTCGCAAAATTTTCGCCAAATTTCACGGATCTCGCAGTCTCGATTTTTCTCACAAAGCTGTCTCGCAGTCTCGATTTTTTCAAGGCTAAGAAAGTCGTTAAGTACTGATTTGCTTTTTTTTTTTTATAAAGTTAAATGACATCACAACATCTCAGAACCTGAATGTCTTGAGTTCGCAATTAAAACACTTTAAAGTCTCGGTCTCGCAATTGAAGAAATCAAAATGTCATGGGCTCGCAAAGAAAAATGCTAATCTTGTCGTCTTGCAAAGTCTCGCATTTACCATTCGCCACCCCTAATGCAGACTGAAGGGCCGGGTTGTTCGAAAGCTGGTTAATGCTAATCCAGGATTAAAAGTTAATTGAACTACTCATTTTTCTTGTATAAAAGCGTTTTTTACTGCTTACATTTTGTATAGTTTGAGCTTAGCCAAGCTCAAAACTGAAGTACAAACAGTATAAACAGAAAACCCCACTGAAAAAGTTACTACAACTGAAATAAAAATACTTGCTAATCCTGGGTTAGCTTTATAATCTGGCTTTGAAGAAACTGGCCCAGGGGTAAAATGCAGACTGCAGACTACAGACTTTTTAAGTATATATCTTGTTGTTTCCATCATCGAGTACTGACCATTAAAACAGAGTTATTCAGACCGGTTAGCCTGAATATCACTCGGGTAATAGATTGAATATCACTCCAGTTAGCCTGCATATCATTCAGGATAGCCTAAATAATGCACCGGTTAGCCTGTTTAGGGTTAGCTCTCAATGAGGGAAATAGTAATACAATTCAGTTAAAGAAGTCTACAGTCTGCAGTCTGCATTTTACCCCTGGTCTACGGTCTGCATGTTACCCTCTGAGTCTTCATTTTACACCAGGTCTGGACTGCAGTCTGCAGACTGCAGATGATTAGTAAAAAGTGTATATTACATCACTATTTCTATTAACAAGAGCTAACCATAAACAAACTAGTCTAACCTGAGTGATATTCAGGCTAAATGCAGCACAGACTTTCACTCAGCTTACATTATGCCCAGGTTAGCCTGTTTATGGTCCGATAATGGAAATGGTGACATAAGATATACTATAAAAGTCTGCAGTCTGCAGTCTGCAGTCTACAGTGTTGCAGTGCAAATAATTTATGTTCCAGTATTTGACAGTTTACTGGAAGCAACACGAAACTTGCAACTCAAATTTGCTCAATTGAAGGGTAAAGGGAGACTACATGTATAAGAAAGTTTTAAAATGTTTTCGTGATGTTAAGAAGCTACACATACCGGTAAGTACTGAACAAGCAGCTGGGATTTAATTCACCAGAAGGATGTATTAATTTAGTTGTCTCTGAAGTCTGTCATTGATTGCCAGTCAAACAGTGACCAATATGTGAACATACAGCTATAGGTGTATGTGGTGTTCTCTTTTAATATCAGGTTTGTCCTTGGTGCTGTCACACCAGCTGTTGTAGTTCCTCAGCTGCTCACTCTGCAACAAAAAGGTTTTGGTATCGTACAGGGAATTCCCACTTTAGTTATGGCAGCAGCATCATTTGATGATGTCATTGCCATAAGTTTGTTTGGAGTGTTTCTAGGGATTGCTTTTTCAAAAGGTTAGTCACTTGATACACATGGAATATATGGTAAAATTACTATTCATAAAAATTAATTTATATCTTGATTAAAGAGTTGTGCACAGTGTCTTAAACACTGCTGCACTAATTGGAGACATGGAAATTAAACAAGCAAACAAATATTGTAAATTGAACAGAAGCTTGTTAAAAAATCCCAACTGGTGGGAGGCTGATCAGTTGGCTGTCTACAAAGCTGGTAGAGGAGTTGAATATGGGACCACCACACACAAATCAATCTAGTGGCAGGAAGGAGAATTTGAAACCGGGTGCTCCAGATTACAAACCCAGTGCCCTAACCACTAGGCCAATGGCCCTATTCTCCCAGAGGAGAGTTAGGAACGATGATGATGGTGAACCACTAGGCTGCACCACATCCCACAAACAGTTACATGTAACATTGTATTTGACACTACAAACTGCATTAAACTGATGCGTTTGGATGTCTTAATACTTGCACTTAGGAAACATAGTGTTCAACATCTTCAGAGGACCGATTGAGCTGTTAATGGGTGTTGTATTTGGAGGCTTGGTGGGAGTTTTATGTTGGTTTTTACCAAACAAAACTGAGGTAAATATACTTATACATGTATTCGATGTGCATGCACACAGAATATATGCATGTAGATACAGTAGATGCTGATTGCTTTCTGAAAGATTTGATTTGTTTTCATCTTTCATGTCTTTCATGTCTTCTTTTTACTGCTAGCAAGACAGATCTCGTAACAGATTTGTGATTCTCCTTGGTTGTGCCATGCTCTCAGTGTTTGGTAGTAATGTGGCACAGTTTTCAGGAGCGGGGGCACTTGGTGTTCTTGTAATGGCTACCGTGGCCTCATATGGCTGGGGAGACATAGAGAAGGTTGGTGTAGGTTTAATATAAGTTCAGGATCGTCTGAGAAAAAGTCAAGTTTTCTTCAGAGAAAAAATCAAGAATTCAAAAACTATTATTACTAAACAAGAGAGAACATTAAACTGGGCATGACAATGATTGTCCAGAAAGTAATCGTCAGCATCCTAATGGGGGTGGAAAGCAGTTTGTTGCCTGTTTCCATTTTTGTTCACCTCAGTTACTCCAGTACACTCTGTATTAAGAACAGCAAGTTCTAAGTGATAACAAAGATATGGAAATGACCCCAGAAGAAGGTGGTGCACTATTCTTTTTTTTTCAGAATGATCAACTACATGTAGCTCAGTCATTCAGTTCATGATATATTAAGTAATGTTTGTGTTTTCTTATGTGTAGGCTCCTATAGCTGAAGCTATGGCTATAGTATGGGAATTCTTTCAACCTCTGCTGTTTGGTTTGATAGGAGCTGAAGTCAGTATTGAGTACATGGAAAGTACACTCATTGGTATGTAGTACAATATTCTGAGTTTTCCTTAACTACTGTGGAAATACAGTGTATGGCCAGAACATCAAGATGTTGAAAATAATATTTTACTGTTGGAGGAAAATATGAATGAGTAGTTTACACACTGGTGTATTATCAAAAACAGCTTTGGGTTTCTGTCACTCAAATACCATCCAATTACTTAGTATTTGAATTGCTAAATTATGATTACTATACGATAGACTGAGAGATGTTCTTTACAATATCGCAGTAAAGTTAAGTGACAAAATAATAGATTGTCATGTAAAAAGTATTTGCAGTTGATGGTATCAGTGCATTCAACGATTAAATAAAAATATGAGAAAAAATATGGCTGTGATAGTCTAGTTTATTACAATTAAGCAATATCCTTTAGACTCCAGAATTCAGCCTCCTTTTTCCAGCTGGTCTTGGTGCCTTTTACCATGCAGTGATGAAGGGAAAAAGAGCTGTTAAAAATCCCTGTTGTGTCTTTTATTTTCAGGAAAGGCTTTTGGTTTGCTCACCATAGCAGTGGTCATCAGACTGATTGTGACCTTTCTTGTGGTATCTGGAAACAATCTCAGCATCAAGGACAAATTATTTGTGGCCATTGCCTGGTCACCAAAAGCTACAGTCCAGGTGAACAACAGAGTGCAAAGTAATTACGAATAGGGTCATCAAGTACTGTGCAAGGGTCACTCCTGCTGTGAGATGAGTATGCATACCGGCTATAGAGTAATGAGCAGGGATGGGGAGCAGGGGAGCAGGGATGGGGCAGTGGAGAGAGCGCCCACCTCCTACCAATGTGGCCCAGGTTCAATTCTGGTCCGGTGCCATATGTGGGTTGAGCTTGTTGTTGGTTCTTGCCTTGCTCCGAGGGTTTTTCTCCGGGTTCTCCTGTTTTCCTCCCTCCACAAAAACCAACATATCTAAATTCCAATTCGACCAGGATTGAGGACCTGCATCTTCCTCTCTAAATATTGCAAAATAAATCTGTACCTCACAAGGCTGCAAATTTTAACATCAAACGAGCATAGCTATGTCATGAAAAATCGCTTATTTTTGAACTCCGAGTAAGTTTATACACAGCTAAGAAGTTTCAGACGAGATGACCAGCATCAGTCAAAAACGTGAAGAAATTGCTACATGTAGATTACATAGTTGCTACCTGTAAGTTTGGAGAAGTCACTTTATTTTCTGATACTGTGTAATTTATACACGCTGTAGCTGGGTTTTTTTTTTTCTTTTTTTCTTTTTTGGAAATAAATTAAGGCAGGTATACAACTGAAATGAACATACATGTACAAGTGACTGGACCTAATTAAGGTGCTTCAAGAATTATTGCGGTCATCACCTCATCCTTTGTAACTGTTCGGTATTTTCAGGCCGCCATCGGTTCCATGTCACTCGATATCGCTCGGGAACGTGGTTTCACTGGAATGTATCAAGAAGAGCTTGGTATTCAGGTACTTTTAGTTAATAAATTTTAAAA
Source organism: Orbicella faveolata (assembly GCF_042242905.1). Classification (NCBI taxonomy): domain Eukaryota; kingdom Metazoa; phylum Cnidaria; class Anthozoa; order Scleractinia; family Merulinidae; genus Orbicella; species Orbicella faveolata. Next base: position 24,506,444 of record NW_028301536.1, on the reverse strand, counting down.
ATTGGCAAAGTCACCCTCAAACAAAATCGCTGGCTACCCCCAGCATTGTGCCAGTCACTGGTGGATAGGGGCAAGGTGAGAACACAACACAGTGACCCAGGCCACATCTTGAGCTCACGCCGCTCGATCCAAAGTCGAACGCACCAACCATTAAGCCGCCAAGTCTTAGTCATTGGTTCATTATGTATGGTGTCATCACAATTCTGTTAACGAGTTACTTTGATTATCAGTTGAATAAGGCGAGACAGAGTTTGGTGACGAGTTTTGGACTTTTTAAAATTTAACAACGTTTAAATTAAAAAAGGCAGACAAGTTGCCGCTTGAAACGGAGCCAATTCCCCGTAAAAACAACAAAAGTTGAACATTAAAAACTGGTCACCAAACTTTCGTCGTGCCTCACTCGACTGATAATTGTAGTATGGTTCTTATAAAAACCTCTTATCTTAGAATATTCCACGATTTTCTTGATTTGCTGAGGCTGCCAACTTCTCATCTCGAAACAAGGACAAAGCAAACTACTTGTAAAATTCAAGGCCGCTTTGCTTTCAAGTAATATATCAAACACGAGAGACAGTGTTTCATCGGGATATCCAAACACCGAGAGGAGAGTTGAAAATATGACGCCGGCGCAGCGAAGTATTTTTGAAGAAATTCGAAGTTTTTGGATAACCGATGAAACACTGTCTCTAGTGTTTGATACATCTTCTCAATCGAAACAAAACCTAAGGAGTAAAGGGAGAAGTAAAATCGTCAAAAGCTGTGCTAATTAAGACCGTGTATCCAAACCTCCTTCACGGCTGTGATTTTCTTTGTTTTCACTCGATGAATTATTAATGAGTTTGATGACTTCAAGTACAGTATGTCAGAAAGCAATAACAGGGTCCCACAACATCTCTCTCTTTAAAAGACCAATTTATGAAAACTGCTAATAATAAAGCTGGGTACTCGCAACAGAATACTTGCCAGAGCTAGCGCTGGGGGCACCGGGTCTTGCTGAAATAAGATGTAACCGGCGTTAAAGGAGCTCAGTCACGGTATTTTGAATTATTTTGGCCATGTGCAAAATTGCCTTTAAATTGAAGGAAACCTGAAAATAACAGTTTACTAAGATAGAAAAACACCAAAGAGATAATAATAAACCATTTAAGGAACAAGGATGGTCGAGGATCGAGAAGATTAACACGGATTACAAACGACGAACTTGAAAAATTTCGGCTAAACTCTTCAAGATGCGCAAACTGTGACGTAGCCCCTTAATCTTAGCGTGAATTTTCATGTCAAAACTTACAGCACCAAAAGCAAGTACGAAGAAAACTGATAAGAAAAAACCTGACGGAACATATCATTTACAACTGATTTAAGATGACGTATACTTGCTCATTTGAACTACACTGTAGATATTAACCATAGCTGTGCTGTCCATTCTCCTCACGGCCCCAACTGGTGCAGTGGGAATCGCTGTCTCAGGTCCCAGATTGTTAAGCCAGGCCGAGACAAGACAAGAGACTGGGAACCAAAGGGAGATTGAACCCATTCTTGATGGACCTGATACTACTTGCATAGAAATGAACACATGAATCGTAACATGGCTCCATTGTTGCATATGATCGAACTATCACACTGTATACTAGTACAACGGAAAATATGTGGATATTGTGACTCTTTATTGATACTTGGGCTAATAAAAGAGACTTTTTTTCTATAAATGGCGATCCTCTTACTGTATTAATGGTATTCTGAACTTAACTTTCATTTCCTATCTAACAGCAAGCCCTGTTAAGAGGGACGCGCGCTGCCTTCTGTGTAGACCGCACGCTTAGTTTAGCATAGTCTCTACTGACTCATACTAGTCCACTAAATTTCGCCAAAGAAGAGCAAACGCTCAAAACAGTAGTCTGACCAAATTCATTGAAGCCGTGTGACTGTACCATCGAGAGTATTACTTGACCCCCGACGCAGCAAATGCTTTCATTAGAATCTACTGTAAAGTTCTGAGAGTAACGAGGGTGGTTTAGCAGACGGTTTAGCAGCCTTTACCTAGTCCTAGCCCTACGGTTTCTGTTATTCAGTTAGTCGTCATTTTCTTTGACGTTGATATTGTGGTAAAAAACAAATGTGGTTTAGAGTGGTCTGTCCTCTGATCGACAATGAGTACACGTCATCACTCTTTTCCCAAACATTTTTTTCTTATTGGTTCTCCATGTTGAGCAAGTTGGCAAAAGTTTTTGAAAGGAAAGTCTGACACATACAAGTAGCTCATCAGCATAGTGCAGCGCACGCACTTTCAAGTCGGAGTTTTCAATTGTCAACAAATCTTGACAAAGATTGATATTGTAGTAAAAAGCATATCGAATGTGGTTTAGCGTGGACTGCACTCTTATCGACAACGAGTACGCGTCATCACAGTGGTCAGAATTTGTTGTGTGTCCAAAGCATTTTGACCACTGTAATGACGCGTACTCGTTGTCGATAAGAGTACAGACCACGCTAAACCACATTCGGTTTGTTAAGTTTAAGAGCTTTTCACTTATTTTTTCTATGATAAATTACGTTTACCTCTTAAATCCAATAAAACCACTAAGATATATTAGTAGCGTCACAAAAATAAGGTCGTGAATGAGTTATTTTAACTTTCCCAAAATCAGCAAGTGAAGTACGGACCCATACAAATTTCTCTTATTTTTTGTACTTAATGGATGTGAGGCATGTAACTCAGTTTGTATAGATTCTTCCACTCTTCGAACTGGTAATTCTCTATATTGCCAGTGATATAAAATTTTGTTCCAGTGATGTTTGGAAAAGTTTTAAAAAAATAGTCACACTACTACTGCACCAGTCTTCAATGAAAAACTATAACATGAGCATTTTTGACATCATAATGAACAATCACATAACCATTATTAGTAGAATTCTACTAGTATACTAATGCAAATGCTGTAATCTGAATGGCCTTTGAACACTATCAGCATTAGTGTGCAGTGGCTGAAGGTCGTCTAGGAAATGACGTTTTTTCGTTCTTCCGAAGTTTTGGAGGAAAATTTTCGGTTTCTTGACGTTTAAAAAAGTTGAAATTATTGAAAAAACTGATGCGCGCGAGCACACAACTTCAATTTTAAGGTGGCCGAACACAGTTTTCGCGCGCGCTTTTGCTGATGCAATTCAGCGCGTGCACAAGGATTGCAAAAAACAAACATGCCGTCAAAAGAGCGATCATTTTATTTACTCAACACCCGCAATATCTGTGCTATTTTTCTCTAATTGAACGCAGTGTATTGTTGACTTTAGTCTTCTATTACAAAGATATGTTAGAAAAGGTAACGATGCAAAGAACCCAGCAATTCTCAGCTTTTTCTTTCTTACCGAAAAAAACCCAGTTAAATGCAGCGCATGCGTAGTAAGTCAAAAAATTGCGATTGAATGAAAATTGCACTCTCGGAAATACGCCTATTTCTCGAGAACCACTCATTAGAATTTCACGAAACTTGGCACGAAAATACTTTAGGAAATAAGTAACTGGAGTATTGAAAATAATTGAACTTTAACAAAGGAAATTCTAGATATTCCAGTGAACCTTCAAAGAGGGATAATTAAAGATCTCTCTGTTAAATTATTAGCAAAATGGTGTTAACTTGTGAGAATCGTTACAAGCTTGTTGCCTGCAAATTGTAAAGAAAATCTAATGACTAGATTTTCTGCAAATAAACAAAACCGATTTTAAAGGTCTGTTTATATTTATTCATGTTGCCATGGCAACGGCACATACGTCAGCTTAACCATCAAAAAACCAAAGTTTGTGTTGTTAACTAGCTTGCTGCCATTTTTGACGACCGAGGGATCAAGGGTTTTAGAGAAAAAGGTGAGTGAAACACGGGTATCAAAAACTGTATTCACCCACCTTAAATGACAAGTCAATCCGAGCGATCTTTTTCAGACGCAAAGTTAAATAATACGTCAAGAAAATAATTGGAAACCGTTATTTGAAGTAAATTTAAGTAAGAATTCTACTAAAACAGTTAGATTATTCGCTCTCGATTTCTATGAGGTGATAGTTGATGAGGCGGAAGGCCGAAGGCCTCATCAACTATCACCTCATAGAAATCGAGAGCGAATAATCTAATTGTTAATTAGGAGTAGCAATTGTACAAGGTCGATTAAATTTTTTAGAATGAGAACTGGTGAAATTAAAATGCGAACAATGTTTCGCCGTCCTCCTGACAGCATTGTCAAGTTCAAAAGTCAAGTGCGATGTATTTCGGAATACGAATATCTGAATGCAGTAAAGTATTTATGGATGTACGTTAAGAACAGGTTTAAGTTCTTTAATGAAAAACATTTCATAAATGAAACAGTCAAGTTTGTTTTGACATTTCTTCAAGATCGAAAAACGCTTCAAAGCACATGTGGCTTCATTCCGGCGAAACGTTGTTCGTTATTAATTTCGCTAGTTTTCACTCTGAAATGTTTATCTAAATCTTTTCTTAGTAGATTAATTGCCTTGCCAGTGAGGAATTAATAGACTTTCCTACCTGCTGTTATGTTAATGTCACATACAATGAACGTATTGATGGTATACGCAGTCACCATTTTTTCTTTCTTGAATCACCTTCTCCATTAGTTCCTCCCCAGCCTTGATTGTAATTGCCAGTTTATTATTTTCATTATAACACTGTTTTCCTTCGGAATATTTTGTTGTGATTGTAAAGTTGGCTTCTCTTCCAACTTCTGCTTCTTCCAAGCCGTTTCCTTCCGCCACGGATCGAGAAGAGTCTGTCCAACTGTCAACAACTTGACCCGGAACTGCTTGTCGCAAGTCCTCGATGTCCTTTTTCTTTTTTGTTTTCAATCAAGAACCTCAACATGACCGCCTCTAAACTTGTTAGAAGCCAACACATACCCTCTGCTGGAAACAGCAATTGAATAAGATTCGCAAAAGGTCCCTGCAAAAATATTAACAAATTTTCCATCAAGTGAGAAAACTTTTGGTTGTCCTTTGTCAGCGACGATAAGGTTGTTAAAGTTGTCAATAGCCAATCCAGTAGGAGAACTCAACTGTCCATCACCAGATCCCTCCCTCCCAATGTCGTGCAGAAACTGTCCTTCCTTATTGAACACTTTGATGTGATGAGCACTGCAATATGACACAAAGTACAAGTCCTGATGATAAACAGCTGAAGTTGGCGTGGACCTGAATGTATTGTCGCAGTCTGGAGAAGTGATAGAAAGCAACATTTCGGTCCCATCAGCGGAGAGGACAAAAATTGACATGTCATCTAAGCCAAGCAGAATCATCCGGCCATCATGGGCAATCGACAGACGCCGTGGATTCTTCACATGTACATTAGTGATACGTTTAATGAATTTCAGTCTTTCAGTAAACAGAGAAATTTGACGAGTGTGAACAACCATGATCTCACCAGATCTGGTAAAGGCCAGTGAGACAGGTTTACCTTGACATTTATCAAAAACAAATTCTTCAATGAAGGTCCCACTTGAACTAAACAGTTGGACTCTATAATTATTAATGTCTGCTACTGCAATAGTGTCATTCACATTGCAACATGCAACTTGCACTTCCCACCCAAAAGATCCAAACTTAAATGTTGACTTGTACTGATGCGGAGAGACCTGAACATACCAGGGACTACCAGTCAGGGGTTGATCATTGAGGGTGATTTCCACTCTACATTCATAATAAACACAGCAAAGAGTGTAGGCGACGTTGTATTTACCATCTTTACGGTCTCGAATCGCCAACTCTATCGGGTCCTCCTCTGATGAAGTCCTGAGTCGAACTGCCAATTTATCATTTTCGTTATAACACTGTTTTCCTTCGGAATCTTTTGTTGTGATTGTAAAGTTAGCTTCTCTTCCAACTTCTGCTTCTTCCAGGCCGTTTCCTTCCGCCACGGATTGAGAAGAATCTGTCCAACTGACAACAACTTGACCCGGAACTGCTTGTCGCAAGTCCTCGATATCCTTTTCATTTGTCACGTAGTTAACATCCATTGGTTTCTTCACGTACACTTCTTTGTTTAAGAGAATTTAACATCGTTGAATTAAAGTCTGTTGTGTTTGGAGAATTTCGAAGCTTAGATTTCTTTGCAAAATAGCTTCACAGTACTCTACAGAACTCTTTAACTGCGTCGCTAACAACTGATATGTGTATCCCCGCACACATATCACTAGTGATATGTGTATCCCCCGTGGGGATACACAAAACACTGCTACGCGCCTGGGCATTCAACGAACAAAATGGCGACTCGGTTGCGGGTTTTCAACGAGCGCTGTAAAGAGTAGGAGAAACCAGAAATGAATTCGCGCCCAACGGAGCAGATTAGGATTTCTTGAGTTTGGTTGAGTTCCAACCGACTCGATTGCATATCTGACTAAAACTTCGAACAGCGGATACACATATCACTAATTATTTCATGGCGCAGTGATTTCAGTGTGTATCCCCTAAACACAGCCTTTAGATTGGCTATCTTAATCTACCTGATCGAAGAAAATGGCCAATTATTGCCGAAACGTGCTGGCTGCTTACTCGCGACGACGTTTATACCCAGGTTGAGGTTTGCGGAGTTTGCAACTCGAATGTCTAAATATCTAAACTGAAATCGCGTGCAGGGGATACACATATCACTAATTATTTCATGGCGCAGTGATATGTGTATCCCCATAAACACAACTGTTATAATATAGCGCATCAACGTTGTCAAAACTGCAGGCAATATTAGCACACGACGTTTTTACACGGCTTGGGTTTACTAGAGTTTGAAACGCGATAATGCCACTAAAAACGCGTGCACGCGTGCACGGGATAAAAGGGATACACATATCACTGATTATTTCATGAACTAGTGATATGTGTATCCCCATGGACACAGCTGTTATATTGGCTTTCTACCCAAGAAGAAAAATGGCCATTACATTTGAATTGTCAAAACTGGCTTGCTAGAAAGATTCACACCCGGCATTTATTCATAGCTTGGGATTTCTGGAGTTTCACTGACCTCGGTTGTACACGACCGCATGCAGGGGATACACATATCACTAATTACTACATGGCGCAGTGATATGTGTATCCCCTGAAGACAGCCGTTATCTAGGCTAACTGCCGAAGAATAAACGTCGATTGTTATGAAACTTGTTAGCAATGTTCGCAGTATAGCAATGTATACAGCTTGAGACTTAACATATCTTACAAAAAGTCGAACTGAAAAGCGGGTGCAGGGGATACACGAGTGCCACTAGTCATTTTATCGCGAGCGGGTCGAAGCAGTGATATGTGTTTCACTCCACGAATAATTCAGATGCAAACAAGGCGATGAACAGTGGAGAATATGCGTTACTCGATGGGTGAGAATGCACCGCGCAATTAATATCGTCCTAGAAATCCCGTGCCGTGAAACTCAAATTGAAATATATCTAGATCCATTTGGTGTTCAACTTTAAATTCATCATATCCTGCTCGCAGAAAACCAGTTAGGATCAAGAACACAATTCCAGCAGCAGATACGTATGCTTTTTCAACTACAAAAATTGAGATTTGTGTTTTAAGTCTGTTAGGGTTAGTCGTTCGTCCAGTAAGCGACCGGACGACGAGAGCGCTTTCAAGAAGGATATTGCTATTTAAAGTAGAGGGGAGGGGGGTGGGGGATACACATATCACTGGTCGCCATCTTGGAGGGGATACACATATCACTAGTGATATGTGTGCGGGGATACACATATCACGGGGATACACATATCACTGTGACACCGGTGGGTGTAGAGTGGAGCACACATGATTCTTGAGCAGCGGTACGTCACTTAATACGTCGTGTAAAGTAACGGGTTGATAACCCATATTCTCGACACTGCCTTTAAGGGTAGTAAAAGCTTTATTTTGATACAAAATAAATAGATCAATAAATTGATAATAGCCAAAAGGCTTTCCCGTTTACACGACGGATCCCATACGAGACCAACCTAGAACAAATATACAGACGTGTCCAGCGAGTCTTAATAAGTGTAACTTTCCACAATCTAAAATGAGTCACATTGGGCCAAATTGCTGACATTGACTCCTCCCAGGATTTTCGATCATTATGATTTGATGTATACACTGTGCACATACCATTCAACTCATAAGTGTACTTGATTTACTTACATCTAATCGATTCTTAACACTCTATTCAAGTGTGCAAACGTATGATTACTAATGAAAAATTCAGAAGGTTTTGGTTTCTTTACAATTTAAAAAGATGCGTACATCATAAAACACCGTTCAGAACGACAAATAAAGAAAATTATGTTTGTTAACATAATCGCATTAGCCAAGATACAGTGTACGGCAATAAACATTAAACAGGCTTTATACAATTGAGATTCAAGCCCGAGATCACGGGCAAACAATTTAGTTTGCGAGATTTTCGGCAAAGTCGACGTCCAGGCAGCTTCCGTGAAAATATCATCACAGTGGCGACAGTTCTCGCATCCTAGCCAATCCTCACCATCGTCGTCATTGCAAACTTTTCAGACGTTCGTATTTCTCGAATGATCGCATAAAATGAAGTAAAATAACGAATTTCAGGTTCACGGTTGAATGAATGGGAACATTTTACTGAACATTTGGGGCAAAACAAACAAACGATATATGAGGACGAACAGTTTCAGTCCTAGTTCTAGGAAACGCCCAGTTTAATTTTCAAAGAATTTTGCGTTTCGAAGTTAACATTTTTATTTTCTTAAATCTCTGCTGTAGTTGAGGTATCGTAACACATCTAATTATGACGAAACTCAGATTATAATAGGCTGTAATTACATGAGAAGTCAGTGCGTTGCCGAGTTGACTCTTGTTCGCGAGCGTGCTATCACCAAAAGTCACAAATATAAATACCGCTACTGTAGTCACGCCATCGTAGTCAGCTGGGAATCCGCGAACCTGATTGGTCCTCTGATCGTTGTTTATCCGCTTTTAGTAGAATTCCACTTGAACACTAATGCAAATGCTGCCATCTGATTATTCACGTGATCGTACACCATATATCAGCCATTAGTGTGCAGTGGCTGGAGGTCGTCAGAAATCGTTTTCTCCAAGGTTTTGAAGGGACTTTGAAACAGATAGATAATCAAATTCCTGAGAAGACCAGAAGGAGGGCATTTAGCGCGCGTACACAACTGCAAATTTCAAATTGACAATACAGTCCGCGCGAATGCGATGGTTGACTCGGCCTTCGGCCTCATCAACTATCACCTCAGAAATTTCGAGCTCATAATATAAATTATTCTTTACTTTGGCATAAAAATAACTAAAACTGTAGGTTTTTTTTTTTTTTTGGACTGTTGTCCTTTGCATTGCTTTCATATTACATCAAACCACGAGCTCTCATCTGGCCTCGGGAGCTCAAAAGTGACAATTTGGGATCCGCCATTTTGTCCGCTAGGGTTGTTATGAAGTACTCGTTTAAAGAAAGAACTTAGAAGGCAATGTTGCGACAAGTGTCCACGAAAACAATGATACTACCCGCCTTCGTTTTCTCTGGGCGATAATCAACTGGGCTAAGTCTCTTGACTAAAAGAAATCTCGACCTCGCAGTATTTGTTGAACAGTGTTCCTGTCGAGGGTATATGGACCGAGAGCTCCCCATCGAAAAGTTTTGTTACAAAAACAACTTTGGAATTCTCGAAGAACTAGGAAAGGATAATTTTGCCCGGAGTCGTCCGAGATTAATTAAAGCAAGCGTTAAAATTGTGTAGTGTTGTGGATTTACATTTAACAAGGAACATCATGAGGCTATGGTGCTTCTACTGATATGTATTTCGTTTCCACTAACAAATACTGATTGGCCATGCTACTCACTATAGCTTTTCCATGCTAGGGAAACGTTAAAGGGAATCTTAGAGCTAAGAAGCAGTTTTGTTCCAAATCGCAAGTTGGTATTTATGTTAAACTGTTCCAACGATTTGAATTTTTGGCCTGTTTTGAATATTGACCGTTTCGCGACTTTCGCTTCTGCTATTTAAGGATTTCAAATTCTCCGCGCGCCATATTTATTTTTGTAAAGCTTGACGGGAACTTTTGATGTCATTAGGCAGAAGGAAGTTTTTAAAATACAGCATTGCAAGAATCTAGGGACTTAAAAGTTCTTGTAATGGTTTATAATTCATAAGCCATATGTACAGTTCCAACGAGAAATCTTAGACTCCATATTGAGATCTCTGACAGCCAGCGCAATGACGTCATAAATTAACATGAAGTAAACATGAAGTAAACATGGCGTCGCCCAGGTGATTTAAACTGGAAACAAAACACTTCGTATTCGAACCACTTATGGAGATATCACCTTAAAACGGTTAATCCAAGGACCAGTTAAAGGTTATCTTTCGGTATACCTTGGAACTGAACCTGCTTTTCAGCCAAGATTCCTGTGAAGCATTGTACACTAAATTACTACTTCTCCTGTCATTGGTCCGCTCACAGTTCTTACATTTCTTCAAAGGCTGGTTTTCACTAGTGACGGAGTCTTAGTCGGAGGAAGCAGAAGCAGAAGAATAAACCAGTCAAAATGCTCGATTTCGGGAACACTAGGTCGTAAGTGCTCTTACGACTCCGACTACGACTCCGACACCAACTTCGTCGCTAGTGAAAACAAGCCTTTCAAAATCGTCCAGGAAAAAAAACGAAGGGAGATAACGAACCGACACACTCGTGCGCGTTGTATATATATACATTGTGGTGTAATACACTCATTACAAATTAATTTACACATCAACTTAGCAGGCTCGTTACGACCATATACCCACTTAGCAAGCGCGAACGAACCTCTGGCATTCCAAGGGAAACTGAAACTTTTCAAACAGCGTGTGTGATTGAATTGGCTGGTTTGACAGTGTTATTTACATTTCGTTTCGTGATTTTACATTAGAGAATATGGAAAAAAATCTTTGAGAATATCAAAAACGCTATTCAATGGAGAAATCAAGTTCAAACCCTACGTTTTACACTACTGTCGACGCATGTTAACCTTGAGGGATTCATACTAAGAGTCAGTGGCGATATCTGCAACTATTATAGAAGAGACTGTAGGTCGCCATGCAGGGACCAGTTTTAATAATGAGTTCACAAGATGAAAGCACAAATGGAACGTCAGAGAGATTGAAAAGCCCTAGAATGTTTTCAAGGGTGCGAGCCTCCAGTTCTAACTAATAATATTTGCTACTCTGATAACTTTGCCGACATGTCCTGCGTCCAACTGCGCTGTTGAAAGTAACTTTAACGAAATGAAGAAGTTAGATAGTCCCCTTTGAAGAACTACAAGTGACGAGAAGTCCTGACGGGCAAATCTCGATATACAAAACAAGTAAGGGTGTGGACACGGACAATTTGGTTGTAGAAGTTGCCCGTCATAAGGGGGACATCTCGCCCTTTGGTTGCAAACATTTTAAAAACCGTCTTATCTATTAAAAACTCCTGTTAACTATCTAAAGGTTAACATAAAAGCAAACTAAGTATCTAACGAAACAGCATTTTGCCTTGTTTTGATTTAGAAATATCTCCCTGATCGCTGGAACACGCAAGAATTGACATATCCAAGCCACTAAATATAGAAATATCGACTTCGCTCAATCCACCCCGAAGAGAATAAATCACTGGATCTGATACAGATTGTTGCCGATCAGTCAGTCAGTCTTCGGAGCCCTCAAGTATCCAAAATGAGATCTTCTTAATTGTGCAGCATCCCTGAATCAGCTCTTCCAGCTCAAGGAATTTTTTATCAAGGCCCTCGTTCTTTGACTTCAGAGAAAGATGTTGAAGATGTGCGTCATTCTTAAGCTGTTTTATTTCCTCTAACATGTCGTCTGTGTTTTCCTTTGTCTTCTTACCAAGATCCTCCAGTTCCCGTCTAATCATCCTCAAAAGATCGACAATGATGGGTTCTTCTCTTTTTCTTTCTTTTTCTTCTTTTTCGAAGAGTTTCCTATCCCACCTCGCCATAACTTCGCGGTCAAGCTCAGGCGCCGTACTCTCCACCCATTGCGGTCTCTCCTCAAGAAACATATCTTTTAGTCGCTCGAAGGAGGAATCTAGTTTACCTTCCAGTGCCTCTGATTCTCTTTTAGCCTTTTCCAGATGAATCGATATTTCATGCATTTCCTTCTTGAATGTGTTGCAGTCAGCGTCGACAGTTTCCTTCATCACCTTTATATCATTTAAAGCCATCCGGATAACCTGTTGCTCAAGTTGAAGATCGCTGCTACGTGAGCCTTTTTCCCTTGTGATTGGGCGGAAAATCTGCTGTTCATCCGTGATCTCTCTACTGGGACGCATCTAAATAGACAGACTCTGATTTAAGATTGTCAAAGTTAACGGAACTCACCGTATTTACTCAAAATTTAAAATCATTATAGCTAAAAAAAATTACATTGTTTCTCTGTTGGTGTTTTACGAAATGTTCTGTTGTTGTGCTGTGTATATTAAACAATAATTCCACGAGCGCGCATTGAATATGAGATGGTAGAAGAGATATTCCTTGATGTCAGTTATATATGTCCCGTATTTAATAGAGTTTGACTTGTTAAAACGTTTTACTCGAAATTTGGTCAGTACTTGACTAGTGCCTCGTGATCAGCAGAGACGTATTTCGTTTGTTTTGTAGAGCAGTTGTAAAGTTTAACTAATTATTTTGAAGTCAGTATTCTCAGTAAATTTGCATTTTGTACTCTTTGAGTCTTCAACTGAGTAAAAGACAACCATTACTCGTGTAATAAGTGCCCCAATTAGGAAGCAAGATAGACCTGGCTCATAGTGCTGTTACGTTAGTGTCCAACAATTAATCAAATAAACTGTACATACTAAACTGAATTAATCGTACAAACCTTGGCCAACACTCTTATTCCTTGGTGACCCATGCCTATGTAAGGGTACATTGGTTTCCCGCCCGGAGTGTAGTCTATCCATATCTCATCATCTTCCGTGATTCGTCTTCCATTCAGTGTGAACGCCACAGGCACTTTACCGTTCGTGATCCTCTCGAACTTGATAGAACAGCCGATCAGGTCGCCACGATAAGCCATGGCATCTATATTGAAACGCGATCCGAGCAAAAGCAAAGCAAACAAGTAAATAAATACTATCCATTTTTAATTCTTTTGGATATCATTATTTATACCATGCCATAGAAAATAAAGCTAATCAGAATACGGAAGAGCTGTTCAACATCGGATAGTGCAATTCTAGCTTTCTGATTGGTTCACTGGACCTCGGTTACCAGCCATTATACCTGCGTTTGACCTTATATGGAAATGAATGCGGTAAATGTCGCTCGGCATAAACTTTTTCGCGGGAAGCCAAGTTTCGTCGGCAAAAACCCATTCATAGAGATTACATAACAACAACAATGTTTACCTTAATGTTACAGAATGGCTTTCAGTCCTGGTGGCACCAAGTTTTCAAAATCAACAGAAGAAATGTCAAAAGAAGAACGGAGTGTTCCCCTGAAGTATTTTTACACGTCTTTGAGGAAGAAAGATGGTAACTATTACAAAAGTTTATCGCTAAAATCCATAAGAGCCGCGAGTGATCGTTTCCCTCGCTCGCCGCCGCACAACAAACCGTTTGGCACTATTCCTGACCCCGCTTTTACTGAGGCAAATAAATTACTAGAGCAATCGTAAAAGACCTCAGGAAGACAAGAAACATTGCCGGCGCAGTTTATAAGAAAGCAATTTCCAATGAGCAGATGAAGAAACTGTTCGACATCGCCGAGCTCGAACCGGCCGAGAGCAAAAATCCCGCACAGCTACAGAGGACGACCTAGTTTTTTTTTTGCCGACGAGGACGAGAAAAACCCCTCAAGGAGTTGAGTATTTTGAGCTGAACCAAAATCCGCCCGGTTGTTCACCAGCCACGAAAAACCATCATGGTGGCCTGGGAGATTCTGAAGATAAATCCGACGCTAAGATAGTTTCTGTCCCTGACTCTTAAACTGGCCAGCAATCAGCTCCACACATCCAGCTGGAAATGCCAATGCAGTCACAACGAGGGAACCCAGAAAGAGCTCTCGTCGAGAATAATTTTGGCACAACATCTGTGTCATGGCGATCAAAGTTTTCTGCAGTATTTTTACAACTGCGATGTTACTCTTCTCGATGACTTAAACTTGAGCGCTTTTCAAACTTTCTGACCAAGGTTGTTTCTCCTTCATATGGTAGACGTTCCTTGAATTCTAAATGACAGTAATTTTCGTTCAGCAGACTCGCTTGCTTCGCTTTCAAATTTTTCATTCAACTAAGTTTACAAACGGCGCGCATGTCATGTCATTTCCCAGTTGATAGGTTTTGCCACATCAACTTCTGGTCGTCCTGTAAACTCAAAATCCAGCTATAATTTTCAAGTAGACAAGCGTACAGAATTTAATAAAACAATTGTGCCATTCGCGCTTGTTGCCCTACGGGTCTCGTTGGCTATTTACCATCTCATATCCAACGCACGCTCATGGAATAATTGTCGAGTATTCTATCCAAGCTTCCCATCATGCTACGCGTGTATGTAGCATTCATTGTGTTGCCACTGTATTTTCTATGGCATGGTATAAAATAGTTATCCAACACTCTCTCGTGCTATACCATGGAATATCCCAAACGTCACTTGTATTTTCTTGGTATAAAGGCTTGTGTGTATACCAAGAAAATACAAGTGACTCGTGGCATATTCGACGGTATACCATACGAAAGCGTTGCATAAGTAATAGAAACCTAAAATTATAACTCCAATATTATAACCCTCCATCCTCACCCCCCTCCCCCCCCCCCCAAAAAAAAACAGTCGGAACAGAAAAAAGATCATTTATCAGCGCCTATGAGTTATTTGACCAGGCATGGACCTTTTTATAAATTGTTTGAAGGATATTATTACAGTCACACTACTTCAAAGAGGAGTAGCTAACAGAGTAAACCAATCACAGCACGAGTTTGGAACAAAATAATCCGAATTTGTTCGTGATGGGACCAATCATGTTGGGCAGCTCAATTGTTTCTACACTCGATTTGCCTGCGTTAAGTTTTCGCAGGTTTTTATCTTTTCTTGCTACATTTAGTGTTGCTTTGTCGTTGGATTTGAAACTGTTTCGTTGCTGGACATTTTGCAGCTCGCTAGAAGATCATTTGTCTAAAACATTACGTGTATTGATATTATTTTTTTTGTCAATCGCTGTACCTGTAGAGTTGTCTGTCTGCATTGAGCTCGAAATTATTTTTATTTTATGTTTGTTGCGCTGTTCAAGTGAACAAAATTCAAACGTTATTAGACCCTATCAAAACTGTTTGGCTCCAGCCGCTAACAATCGCACTGTTCTAGCGTAGGTCTTTTGTTTCAAACTCTAAGGTGGCCTCGATTGAAGTAGATTAACTGTGTGCAATAAAACAGTTACAGACTTAACGTTGAGCAAAATAGCCTAAAGCGTTTGCTCTTGTCCTGTCACACGACATGAAAGTGTCAGTAGAGGTTTCGAGTCCCTGGAGTCGACGCGCTAGTTAGATAGGTAGCAAGGAAAGCCAGTGACATATTACCTTCGACTTCTTTTCCGTTCTTTGGGTTTTCAGCATAGAATATTTTTCCATCGTCAACATGATATCCGACAGTTCCGTTTGACCATCCTGGCATGGAATGACTCGCTCGATAGCCCTTCCAGACTGCGCCAATGCCCAGAAACCTTCTGTCCCCTGTTTCTTGAATGAGCACCTACAATGGATGTGAAAAAATGAAGACACTTCGTTGGTGTGCAGTCCTCATCGTAATTATAAGAAAGCAAGAGCTGGTTGTGCACGCTACCGCCAGCTGATTATTTCCACCTCAGACTGGGTGTCTTATGTTAGGTGTTGTACAGTGATCGCGCTGGATATAAACTGTATTTCATACCTCTTCACCAGCTTCCTTTGTCGAATAATCAAAAAACAACTTCAGTCACTATGTTGGTTTTATCCCAGCCGATTTCGTAATTCGAGTAACTATACATTTTCAGTGTGGTTTTTTACTTTTTCATCCATTACTCTAAATAACATGCATCCGTGCAATGTTTAATTTTTGTTTTCACAGGTTTCACAATGTAGATCAGTAGATAACAAGAACGTTTTATCATTTCTCGGCAAAAAAATGTGAAAACTTTAAGCTAAATAGTCCATGATTACCTCAAAATGAGGAAGCTCAGGGGAAAATGGGATGATGTATCTGGCGCCATGATATTTCCACTGGTGTTCAGGTGTGCAGAGATCACACAGCTTGGCTCCCTCGCATGTTAAAAGACATTCCTCTACGCTTATTCCTCTACTGTCCCAAGCCTGTATCCGGCCAAAAGGCAAAAGTTCATATCAACAGGATAATTTTGCATTGCCAAGATGTCGAGAAGGGCGTTAAAAAAAACTAAGTTTTCTTGACCGCCGAGATACTCTTAAGTTAATATTTATCTCTGGTTTACAGCTCTTGAGGAAACGTCACATGTAAGTGCTATTATAGCTTCAAGAATCATAGGTGTAAACTGGAGCACCAATGAAAACCTTCGAAAACGAAGTCCCTCTCTCTTCTTTAATGCTAACGTCCGGCAAGCACAGGTGGTCCTCTTTCATGCAAGTCTCTCGGTACAACGCAAACAAACTAAAAATCAGCGCAATGTTGATCATAATTTAAAGTCACAGTGATCCACCTCGTGGAGGTCACTTTCACTACTATTCTCTCGGTTAAAGCAAATAATAATATCGCTTCTATCTGTGGATGGGATTGTATTTCATCGGAGGGGTCAATCCTCCCTACCTTCAACATATTTCCCAGGTTTATGCAACATTTTCATGTATAGTATACCCATTTGTACATCTGGTCAAAGAGAGATGCTATGAGGGTAAAGGGGGCTACAGAAAAACTAGAACATTTTTCTCTTTTGGTGGAACAAGCTGCAGTCTGCACATTACGTATAAGATTCGGTATATTACCGAATGAAAATGATGAACCACGTATGCATCATGTAATGTCAGCTGACCGTCAAACGAAGATTGTTGATTGGCATAACGATACACGCATGAGGTTGCAAGAGAAGTCTGAAATTCTGGTTGCTACAAATACTGAACGCGGTTGAATGGAATATTTCTTTAAGAGATGCAACTGTGTTTAATTGTGTTGGGTTGCGCTCTGCTATGCTATGCGGTGGCGTAGCGTGGTGCGACGTGCATGGCGTAGCGCGTCGTGGAGTGGAGTGACTGTGGTGTGGTGTTGTGTGGTACACTGTGGTGTGCTGTGCTTGCCATATTCTGCTTTGCTTTTTTGTGTTGTTAAGTGTTATGAAGTGTTGTTTTGCGCTACGCTGCTCTTTGCGTTTTTGTGCTGCGCTTGGCTGTGCTGTTATAGGAGGCAACAATTCCTCCTCAGATATTCCCAACAATGGCTAAACCAGAGAGAGAGAGGGTTGGTTAACAAATATTTAGTACAACAGCTTCCAAAAGAAAGAGTTGTAACGTAGCGTAATACTACCTGAGGACCAGTGGGGAGGACATTTTTGTCTGAACTGTGAGATGCTGTAAAGGTTCTTTGTGCAATCTGGTTGGCCATTTGCCGATTCCGCTCGGTTTCAAGAAGAACACGATCCAGTTTCCGTTCGTCTAAAGAGAGAAAGTTTGTGCAAAGAAGAATACAATCACTAATAGATAAATAATTAAAAGACAGCCTATCCTTGAGAGAGTAATTGAGAACTCATGAAAACGTATTCTTTTTTTTTTTTTTTGCATTTCTTACATCGTGTTATTATTTTGGGCTCTTTGGGTTCTTGATGCCTAGTGAAAGACTGTATTTTTAGAGCGGTTATTCCCTTGAATGTTGAAGTTAATTCGGATTTTAATTGGTTTTGCATTACTGTGCACAGTGATTGACGTACAAAACTCGCATCACTTTGTCATCCAAATTCCTCCAGCTACATGTATATGCTTCCAATTTTGTCTCCTTCAATGGATTTGTTGTGTCCTTGTAATTGGATCTAACTGGGCAAAGTGATTTCTTTGATTTTGGTTTTACGACACTCAATTAAAAAGTGCTCTGAATCAGTGAGAGCTATTTATCAGTACTTTATGTCTGAAGGTTATTTCTTACGTTGCGCATTGTAGTTCAAACCGTTATGTCTCGATAGGAACTTATCTGTGACGTTTATATAGGTTGGTATTGTACTTTTGAATCAGAAACGGCAGACGACACAACTTAACCCCAGGATTCAGAACAGTTGCCTACACAAAGGACGATCAAAAGAACGGAAAGTTAAATAATTTTTTCCTAAGTTTCGTAGTGTGACATTTGTGGTCAATTACGATGAATTGATGTGTACCTCCCCCCACCCTGAAATCTTGTTATGTTTCTCTTAATTGACAAACGATTTTTGGTTCAGTCTTTCAATATATGGACCTATTATTAGAATGAGATACCTTAGTTTGACAGAAAAGCATCGTAACTTAAATTTGTAACTGTCATTTCTGGCGTTGACCAATCAGTTTGATTGTTTCGTGATCATTTTGTGACTGTTTTAGGACACTCGATGTAATCCTGTAACACTTAAATATTACCCTTCCTACCTGTTAGGGGAAACAAATATCCGTATTCAGCAAAGTAAATGGACTCTAGACGCTTCACAACAACCTCTAAACTGTTCTTCTGAAATTGTGAGCAGGAGATTTTAACTTCATAATTCTATCTTTAGATAAATTAAAAATTACATAAGGTGGCTTTAGACAAACGACAACACCTATACTCCACCTATTAGTGGAAGCAAACTTACCCGAGCCGTCTGCGTCCGTTGTTTTCCATTTCTGCACCTATTGAAACACTTTTGCCACCCACAGCATTTAAACATGAAGGACACAAGGTTAATGGGAACTGGTATTGGATGACAGGAACTGTATGTCTGTATTGTTATGGCTTTCTTGAAGGACCATTCCATCAGCGAGTTGTCCTAATAGAAATGGCAGAATGAATATTAAGACTGCGCAAAGAGTAATATCAGTCAGAGCCTGATTTCTTTAATGACGAATGACAAAAAATCACCAAAAACCAATATTATATGATACTGCATTAAAAGCAATCAGATGCTCTTAGAAAGAATACATCAAGGCGCTCTTAAAATAGGCGTTTTGGACTAGTCATTCTGTTCAGCTTGTCTCTGTGGGTATTCTTTTTCCAATTGCCCAAAAAGTAGAATGCGACGTTCTAATCTTCAAACTATTAGGGAACCATCTGTAACACAAAATTCTGGAATGACAGTAAGTCAGAAGAATGAGTCTAAATTCTAACATGGTACTGAGGCTTCGGGGACTAACAAAAAGAGAAGTCACTTTAAGGTTGGGGCGTATTAGAATTCTAATACAGTCGAACCTCCGGTTGCGACCACCTCTCGTCAGAGACCAGTTTTCCAAAATACCAAAAGTTTCTCAGTCAAATCACTATGGCTGGAACCTCTTGTAAGCGACCACCTCTCGTAGGCGACCGCGACCACATTTACACCTAAAAGTTTGAAATGTTCTATTGTTTTTAACCTTCCTTAAGCGACCACTTGACAAATAATGGAGCGTAAATTGGATAACAGGGTGTTGTAACATAATGACGTTCCTGGATTTGCAGTGCCATTTGTACAGAACAGAAACTGGTACCGGATTTTCTCACTAAATTGACTTTTCACATGAATAAACATTTAAAACATGGGGTAAGTCTCTACCGTTACCATACGCTAATGAGGCCAAATTTTGACTCAGTATGGTCTAAGCTCTCTTAAGCGACCACCTTCCGTAAGCGACCTGCTAGGCTTGATATTTTGGGTAGTCGCTTTCGGGAGGTTCGACTGTATATCGAAATTGGCCTAGTAGTTTCCATGTAAGGACTATCATTAACGAAGACATTAAAGAGTGGAGTAGGAAACAACTTCACTTTTTTTTGCACAAGAAATAAAAATTTTTAAAAAAATATTAATTTTCTGATGGAGGAAAGGCAGATCACTATCCCACCTGTACTTTCTGGTATGTGTTGGACAAAAGTGCAATCATCATGTTGATAAGAAGAATGACTCCCATTACGAGGAACGCTCCATACAGAAAATTGACAAGTATTACTGAAGGATTATCAGCTGACTCTAAGAAGTCTACATCCACCGCTCCCATCAAAGACCAACACAGATGTCGCACCATCTTCCACCAGCTGTGGATAGAAAAGAGGACCTTAAGATACTGGCGAAGTCTAAGCACTTCGTAAATCGTATGAACCCTAAATGTGCCGGAGCAAATCGCTCTTTTACATCAAAGGTTATTGAGAGGTAAAAGGTACAGGTATATGCAAGGAATACATGTGCGTTCTATCTTCTATTCACGCCAGGACAAAGACTCAAATATATCGTATAGACTAGCAAACAATACGACGACGGGTTTAGAGCATCCAGAAAATGAAAATGATTAGAAGATTATCTACTCTTGTAACAGAATCATTGGAAGAATTAATAAAGCTATCGCTTACGAACTCTCTAGACTTACCAGGCTATTCCAGATCTGCTGCAAACACTGCAACATAAACATATAAAGAACCGCGACTCGTGTTTTATAATGTACTTTTTGGCAAGGGGCGCACAGTCCCCACATCATACGAACTGAGACCTGCTTTTGAGTTATTTAAAAACATCTCCCCGCTTTTGTTTTTAATTTTGCAACATTTGCCCAATACGTTAACGCAAACAATTAATTAATCCTGTAACAGACAAAGTAGGACGGCAAGTAAATTGGTGAACATGAATACAAACTATACAGTAAAGGGAAATATTCAGTCATATGGACGAACTCATGCATGGCAAGCAAATGGTGAGGTATATAACTTATGTAAACTATTTCCGACGGCTTCTACACCTCACCTCTCACGTTTCAACGTCTACCAAGGGAACTTTGATCAAAGAAAATGGATAGAGTATAACAATAATAAAAATTTAGTAAGGCTGGCAATTTTGAGGCCATCGACACCGAAATCTACATTTTCATGGCAGAAAAATGTGCGGTAGGGCAAGCTTTGGCAACATATTTCGCATACAAATCGATTAAACTCTGCAGATAAACGATCTGCTACTGACTTAACCAGGAAGCGGCCTACTCACAGTTCTTCTCCATTTTCTTCGGATATGAAAGACTTCTCAGCCACGTAAACTTTAGTTATTGCAATAGAAAAGGCCAAAATAACTGCTATAAACTGCCAAAATATGGTAACGAGGTCACTCAAGATGTGGAACAACGCGATCTGGATGGGGCCAATTTGCTTTGTTGTCTCCATCACGTGACCAAATGCCCTGAGCGTTAGGAACATGGTGTTGAGGCCGTAAAAATAGCCAGCTATGACAAGGGATCGGTTGTTGGTCACGGATTTTGAAACAGCCAACGTGACCATTCTTAGAACAAAAGTAGCGAAGTAAATGATGAGCGTGATGAGGTCCAAGATGTTCCACCGATCACTGCAAACAATACGAAAAATACGCAATAGGTAAAAATTAACCAACCAACAAACAAACAACAGGGGAAAAGCACTTTTTCTTAACGGCAATGTCCCAGGGCAAGTATGTTTTGAGCTGAGCACTTCTGAATCAGAATTCTATGAACACGATCACGGACCGTGATCCGTCAGCCTTGATCACGGACTGCAAAGACGCCATTTACTTCAAACGCCCAATTCTGATTCCAATACTGGACTAGTAATAGGGCAATGTGACTGGTGGCTTAAAGGTATTGGCCTTCTGAATTAACTTAGACGTGTAATAAATAGGAATAAGTTATAGAATCCTTGCACGAACAACTGACATTTCTCTTCCAGGTGGGTTTTCTCACTTGTGTGATAGCGTAGCTTGGCATTAAAGCGATTACAGAGCTGTCTAAGTTACATGTGTAGACATTAGTTATTTCAAATTAAAAAAGATCAATACAATTATTAAACAAACAATAGATGGAGGCAACTTATCTCTGGCTAAATCCCCCACCTGGGGGCAAGGAAATGAAGATAAACAAACGACTTTGCAATGAGAAGTAAAATGGGTGTTTATATCCTCCTTAAACTTTAATCCAGGTTGGAACTCAGTGACTTATGGCGGGTGTTGCAGAATTGTCTTTCTGGACGCAGTGCTGCATGGTCCGTCCATCAAAGGTACAAGAAAAATTGGTTGCTAGTCCCTTGAGACAAGTTGCTACTTACGTAATGTACTTGGAGAATCTCATAGTAAAATCTTGTGGTTTAGTTTCTTGCCCTTCCGTCTCTAAGTCTTCTTCAAGGTACGTACAACCCCGGTTACATCTCATACGTCTGCAATGTCGTGTTCTGTTCTTTACTGTCTCCTTATCTTTTGTTATTTGTGAATTGTTCGCATTCGAATAATACACGACCCGTGAAGAATACTAGAATGGCCCACTCTATTCAAGTGAAAGAAATGCTTGAAGTCTCCAGGCAGATGGTGAAGTGGAGTCCAAGCAAAACCAGGTAACTCAGTGCGTCGCGGATAAAGACAAAGTATGGAGTCGTAAAATAATCACGATAATTATCTAAAACATAAAAACACAGAAATATATTACTTTAAAAAAATGTTAAAAATAATCAGGTACTTTAATTAAAGCAAGATAACAATATGCAAGGTCACAGGGAATGCTCACTTTCACTTTTCCTTTTTCTGTTAGGACAATGGCTGTCCGTACTGACGTTCGAAAATTTAAATAATTAATTATATTTATAATTATATTCAGTTGACGAATTAGTGTGCTACACCTCAATTCATAACGTAGAATTAATGTACAACAAACTTCATTTACCGTAAGTGTCCTTGCCATCTACCTCTGTCAAACAAAAACGCCTTGCATCAGGAATAGGTAAAAATATTTAGAGCAATACGTAGCGCATGTTCTTAACGAAAAAGAAAACCTTCATGTTACATACCAAGACATGAAACGAACAACTCTGTTTGCAAGGCAGCAACTTAACATAGGACGATATTAAGTCTTTTGTTGCAATCTCAGGTCAGGTTTCGCATATTTCGAAAACTTAACCCTGGATTATTTTGTAAAGGTTGCTAAATAAACCAAAATTAACATTCAAGCAGGCCAAGGCTCAAGTCTGCTTTTTAAGTTTCCTAATTTATTTAGGGGTGTTTTTCTCTTTAATTTTCTTCAGTATTCCAGTTTAAAAACTGAAGGACTTTAACATCATAAGTCGGGGTAGCAAAGGGTAGACGGGGAGAGATCAAGATTCCATTTTATGGACGAACTTTTTATGTAGAGGTTAAAAGGACGATTGGCTTTCGATCGCAGGCCTATGTCAGTTCAGTCATTTATACCTCTGTCAACAGTCGTACCTAGTTTATACTCTAAAAAGGTATTCGTGGTTTCGAAAAGACTACCGAAAGTAAAAATCAAAGTAATATATGGGTGTTCGGTCTGGGCTTAGATTAATAACTCTAAGTGTATACGAGTACGCATGGTTTTTGAAAAGATCTTCGTGTATTTTTTGGAAACTTACTGTGCAAAAGGCCCTTTCCAACAAACTTGAAACTTTCATTTTGTCCAAAATGAAGGACATCGGCTCCATCGTCAATATTCTTTAGTTGCCGAAGATTGGCATGAGGTCCAAAAGCGACGGTTATAACTTTTACTTGCTTGGCCTTTACCTCAGTCAGTTGATCCATTACCTGATCTTTTTCATCCCATAAGCAAGTTCTATGATCCGTCAAGATAATCAGGACCTGTATTTAAAATGAGTTGGCATGTCAGTGACTGAAAATTGAACATTTTTAAGAAAAACATAATAGTTATGATACAATACAAACCGAGAGGGTTGAACTTATTTGCTATTCTCTGGTTCACATTATTTGTGGTGGAGAATGGTAAAACAGAACAAATTTTAAGAGGACGGTAGATGTCCTCTTTCTCAACGAGGAAAACTAAAACAGGAAAGAGAACAGATAGTGATGGTGATTGGGATGAAGGTGAAAGACTAAGTCATGGCGATGTTGAAGTTGATGATTAGGATGCTTAAGCAAGCAACGACGACGACGTCAACGAGACAACACCAAACGAAAGGTGCATGAGCAGAACAATAACTATGCACGCGCGTTTTGAATCTTGGTACACTTTTTAGCCGCCCTCTGTAGAACAAAAACGTGGATTGACCACGTTCTGTATATTTTGGAGAACGTAAACCACGATGATTTTTCATATCTTCTTTTGGAATCGAATAACATTAATAGACTGATCGATTTTTGAGACTGATAGGCGAACTGATCTAATCTAGTCATCTGCGACATTCGATAGTAAAATATAATTCCATTTTTTACTGGCGTTGTCCTCCTCGTAGCCGACAATGATGATGCTGATAATCTTACCTTTTCTGCGTCTTTCTTAAGTGTGTTGCTCTCGAAAGCTTCACTGGCCTTCTGTAGATCCTTGTGAAGAGCTGGAACAACCACGTTTCCCCTTTGAAGATCTTCAACCGCGTCTTTAAGCGCCGTTACATTGACATGATTGGTGTTGAAACAAATTTCATGTGATTGAAAGCTGTTGTCGTCTGGATGTCGGATGATGATGTGGTACTTGGCTCGATCATTGCCATATTTGTCGATGATGTACTTCATAGAGCCTTTCATAGCACGAAACGCCTCTTTGGCGACCTCAGAAGTTGCATTGACGAGAAAAACAATGGCAATATCTATGGTGAAAGAGCACAACATCTTATAGTTGTATTGAAACCAGGGTACTTCAGGACCTGACCATGAACTTGTCCTTGCGATGTCATTGAGATTTTAATACCACCCCACCAAATTAAGAATTGTAAATTTAGTAACTTTGGTAAATTTAGACGGATTTCGTCAACTTTCAAACATCATTCAAAATTCATAGCTCTGTCTCCAAGTCTGACAGTAGATGGGGTTCCCAAATTCCATACAAAGATAAAGACGTTTTAATGTTTGGAAGCTCGCGACTATCATGGTTACAACATCCAGAAACTACTCAGAATCTTACATGTAATATGTCTTGCGGTGAGGTTCATTTCCTAACTTATTCAACTCAAAAAATAAACGTTAGTAGTACTGGCGAAATTTTCATTTGAACTTCGAAAGACCTGATCTGTGACACTAGAAATAAACTCTATGAAAGCACGTAATATATCTTTTAAATTCAACTCTCGATAGGTTCCGTGAACTTTCGATGGAGAAGATTTCCGCCACTTCCCAAGAGATCTCGGGTGTCCAAAAAATGATACCTCAGTTTAATTATTTCCAAGGGTCATTTCGAACGATCGAGTAAGTGCTGAACTCGGAGTTTTAGAGCCATATGGGGCTGAAAAGTAGTCCGTTGCAATAAGTTACCTCGTTTTTTTCTTGCCTTATCTCTGCAGATGTGAATAATGTAAAAAAGGGCAAAGAGAACTGGAAAGAGCAGCACGTCGATCAGACACCAGATGTTAAGAAAACACCATTTCCAATACTGAATAGTCAGCCAGGACGATCTCTTCAGTGTGCGGGATTCACCGAACCATTTGTTGTTCATCAAGCGATGAAGCACTGGATGTGCTAAAGTCTACAATGGAAAGAGACAATTCGTCATCAAATGCGGGTAATTGAAGTACTCTTGAAGTCAAAGAAATTCAGTGCAGAAGTAGTTAAGTTTTAGTGATGTGGTTCGCAGTTCTTGGTGTTGGAGTTGTTGTTGTTATTTTTCTTTGTTTCTTTGCGTTAACCGTTTAACTGACCTGGAGTTGTCAAAATCACAAGTCCGACAAAATGCCCGCCAAGCCCGCCAGATATACAGTCTCTTGGCTTCGTCAGTTCCAAGCGCGATCCCTTCTCCCCTCGAATTTCTCGGGCAAAATTTATTTTGTTTTCACAACGTTGCAAATGGACTACGGCCGGGTCAGGTTGTGCATGTAGAATCTCCACGGTGAACCACAAGGACATGCTTTAGACCAGTTTTTTGTGTTATGAGCGAGGGTGGTGCAAACCAACCTGCGCTGAAACATCCTTAAGCCGGCCAAGTTTAAAAGCTTTGGTTTCTTACCTTTTTCTGTTCCATTTCTATAGCAGCATCCATGACGTGATCCAGTGAATCAGCAAAAGCGTGGCGGAATTCTATATCTGACTTTAACGGATTTAACAGCACGCAAGAGAACTCGTCTACAGAGTTGGCCAATTTTGTCAACTCTTCTTCGTCTGGTCCCTTTTTGTCTGCTCTCCGACGCAGCACAAAGCTTGCCTGACAAATAAATACCTAAGGATTATTATTCACCTCGAACACAAACGGCGTAACCTATATATAGTTCATGTGTTCGGCTCCTAAATGACAACTACTACACGGACGAGACAGTTTTGAGCCTACATTTAGCACGCTGCTCAAATCAGTAATTTGTCGAAATTACGAGTGTTTTTTTGGACGGAAGTCACATCTTATGTCTGTTCACAGTTTCTCTTTCCTATCACCAATTATTTTTAACGAAGCACGAAATGTTTTCTAATTCATAGTAAAATATCTAAAATAAAGTCTTCCGTACATATGTACTGGTTGATGATAAATACTTTATTTGCCAAAGTGGCTCTATATCTTGGGGGTACTATCATGGGATATGGTTGGGGGATGCTCGTCATCTCGCTCAGCGGGGGTGTAAATCACTAGTTTTGATCTCACTTAGAGTGTCCAAGACGAAACATCACCAACTTTAATTCCCTGGGGGGGGGGGTACTTTGGGAATTTCTGGGTGGGGATGTGTCGCTGGGACCCTGGAACCCTTAGCCTATACCAGAGCTAGTTGAGCTGAATTTTGCTACCCTATACTAGAGTAAACTCCCCAAATCCCCCCATCTATCGACACTGTTGAGGCTGATTTGTGTTAATTTAAACTTGCCGATTTGATTTTTGTTAATATTTTTTGAGTGGCAATTCCTGGTTTCCTTACTCTAGATAAAATCTTCAACCAACGAGTCAGTTTTTTGAAAAATGATACCCTATTCTAGACCCAAACGCTCTGATTTATATACCCTATCCTAGAGTAAACTGTTTGAAAACCATACCCTTCACAGCGGCACATACCTGTATAGCCCATATATGGCAGTGCCCCCGCCCCCCCCCCCCCCCCCTCCCGGGCTTTATTTTAACTAACAGGTTTCTTTTAGGGTTGTACTGTCTGTCCGTTTTTAAATGATGGTATCTTTTAAAGATCAAATAAGGCTTGAGCAAGGTTGGTCTCCCTTAGGAGGTTAATTCAAATTTTCCGTGCAGCATCCCGGAACATTTCGCATGAAAGTCTTCTTAAGAGGCTCGATATATCATCTACCTTCATTGACATATTCAATGTATTGGTCTTGCATTTTGATAGAGTTTGTGGATTAAGTCTCTCCGTTATTTCCTCAACATCCCCTGTCTCAATCGTATGCATCAGAGACTCCTCGAATTCTATGAGAGAATAAACATTTTTAAAGATCACTATTGCTTTAAAAATAGTCAGAAAAGGATGTTTATTTTAATTAAGAACGTTTCAGAACCAAGTGGCCAAAAACCTTAGAATAACGTTCAGCCTCAGTCTAAAAATTACACATTCTCTAAAAGCAAGAGTGCATCAGTAAAACGCAAAGTGATCATTTTCGATTATTTGCTATTTTGTTTTGTATTAAAATAAAACATCTACACGACATGCCTCAACTAGTTTTAGTGTGACTGAGATTAAGTTGAGCTGATAGCAAAATGATCTTCAGCAGAAACCGTTATCTTCCCATGTTACACGATACTAATGCCAGGCAATACACTGGAATATCTCTATTTGCCTCCAAAGATCGACACACCCGACTATCTACATATATTTGGACAATTACCTTTTTCAACTATTTTTCTGTGTAAATAAGGCACTCGAGAGAATTGCATTTTCCTCTTTAGCCTGCGTCATCGGCATTCGGCATTCTCGCCCCAAGAAAACTGGGACCGAGAGCAAAAACTGAATCGAAGGAGGCGGGGGTGGTGATAACCTACTGACTTTTGTGCGGCCAAAATGCGTAAATGTCTTCGATCATACGGAAACGCTTGCTACTCAAACTAGGAACACGCTCCTAGCACAGATAAGGTGACATTAGATGTTCGCAATAACAAAATAAAAGATTTGTCCAAAACAAAGCCTGAACAATTGTTAATTTAATAAGTATTAATTTCAATGTTTCGGAGCTCTAGAGAAATCATTTTTTTTCAGTAACTAAACATATGTTTCTATTACTTTCCGACCGCCTTTTTGGTGCCTCGCCGGAGGGGCACCAACATGGCGTCTCCATACAAAGTTCTATAAATTTGCGTGAAACACTTTTCCCAGTAACGCGCGAATGAAAGCCCGCACAGACTGAAACCTTGGCGAGGTTGTTTATACAGCTGTATATCAATGATCTCTCATATACCACATTCTTGACCTAGTTTATTGCATGGTTAAAATGTTTTTTGTTTTTGTTTTTGTTTTTTTGTTTTTTGATGGCGTGACAGTCCAAACCAGCAAAAGGTAGTTCACCTTTGAATAGGATAAATGTTTCATTGTTAATAACTAATTTTTGGGAAGTTATTGACAACTATATATGGTTGACAACAAACTAATCATAAATAACTATTTCTCTTGTTTGCATATCGTGGCGCTGGACAAACCAATATTTTATAAATCTTCATCAGTAACATTTGCCGAAACTCGGTATCAACGTACCTTGTTTTTCTTTCTCTTCTTTCTGTTTGGCTTCTTTCTTTTTGGCTTCATCTTGATCATCATTTGACAATTCTTGTAAATTTATTCCACTTTCTGATTCTTCCATTGTCTTCACGTCTCTCTATAAACCACCAACAAATGGAAATTTATGACTGACAAAAGTAACAACTGCTTCAAAGGAACCGCACCAAAACTTACTACTAAAGTTTTAATGAGCGCCACAATGGCACTGCCTGCTCTTCACGTGAACGAGTTATATAGTTTGGTAAATTCCGTGACCATCCTATGAAGGACACCTCCGTATTATGCAGAACGTAAGTGTTGCGTGCCAAATGCCGCATATGGAACTTAAGTCTGTCTTTACAACTTAAACTGGAACTGGTTCTTAAAACCGATATGGACTGAACACTTTTTAGATTTACTGTTACAATAAGTAGTCTAGCGTGACATCGTGACGTGTAGTTTGTCACGCGTTCCAGTTGTTAGTTGTACTACCATGTTTGGTCAATAAAGACCGCTCCTTGTTCACGGACTAATGGCGTCCATATGTTGAAACATTTACATCCTTAATAAATTCTTCCCCGATGAAATACAAAGTCACTGACTATTGGCCATTGGTATTTGTAATATTATAATTAGCAGAATGACATATAATTGGTCAGTTGAAAGGAAAGCCGTCAGAAAGTTATCAATGATAAGTAAGAAAAAAAACAGGGCAACAGGCAATGGTTAGACGAGCGCAGTGACACAAAAAAACAATATCATTACTATTGTTTAACATGACTTTGTCTACCTAATGATTCAGGCGTGACGAAAATAGAGAATGCAAAATAGAACCGAGAGAAAATTCATATAGACGGATATAGTTTTAGCCTCTTTGCAAGTGCAAACCAGTGATAGTTTCGAATTCAACACAATAATCTGGTTTTGGCATCAGATCAAACTAGTCAATTGTTCTATTGTGCAAAATAACAAACGGTGCGGAGTGCGACCCTCTTTTCCCCTTACCTTTTTACGCGCAGTACACTAACTAACCGAACGCTTGGAAGAAGCTCTGCTGAAACACGGCGGATTACACAATGAATTTCGTCACTTAAACATTCGGGCAACATGCAGTGGTGTCCTTCAAATGTCTATTAATTGAACAATAAAAATGCGCTTTAAAGAAGTTCTTGGTCTTCTTGGGTCAGTTTTGACTTTGTACCATTGGTGGCACCTTTGCAATAGCATCATACCTGCGACATGTATGACCCACTAAGACCCTCCTCTATGATGCGCACGCTTTCTGTCCGTAGTAAATAGTTTTTCAGCTTGATCTAAGAAATTCGGCATGGTCATTCTGTTCAATTCAATTTAAAATGCAAGGAACCGTTTCGAGGTCTGCCTGAATAAATTGACTCACAGCTATGTTTTATCAGGAGTACATTACACTCGGCGGTATCTTTTAAAACTTGATTCAAACGCCATTTGCTTTTTATATGCTGAACGGCTGAGTTTAAAATAATCAAAGAAATGAATCCCTGGGTCTAGCAAAGTGAATATTTCAAGTTCGCCAAGAGCGTGTTGCTCGCACTTGTTACATTTTCTAGTCAAGTTATTCAAATTTCGCCTTACCTTTGCGGCGTTTCACACAGGTCAAGGTCCAGCATAAAGAAAGAGAAGATGATAAAATGATCACAAAATTGATGCAGCGGGTGTAAGTAGTACTCAACTTTAATAGCCTTGATCATCCTAGAGGCAACAGGATGTAAATTCCACAGTACGTGGGCTGATTGAACTTGTTCCTGTTATTTTTGCACTCAAGAACTGCATTGTTGAACGTAATCAACAGTTAGGCTACAACAGTTTCCGGAATTATAATTAAACTTTGCGAGGAAACGGTCGAAAAGGAACGCCAACATTTGATAACCAATTGGTCTGTGGTGAGTTGATGTAAATTCCACAGAAGGTGGATGTCTGCTAGCCTGCAAAGTGACCCGGCTCAGGCTAACAAAACACTTTAATTTCAACAGAACAATATCAGTTAACAGAACTTTTGTTTGTCATCAGGGTTAACTTCAAATTCCACACACCAAATGAGCCACTTGAAAATATTGCCCAGTTTCCTTTCCATACACATTTACTAAGTTGAGCAAAAGGTTCTTGTTTCTTGTTTCACCAAAATGTCCCATTTTCGATTAGGTACTCATAGCCTGTAGAAGAGGCGGATTAGCGGGCTAGCGGGATACACGAGTGCAGGCGCGAAGCGCGAGGCGAAAATAAATCGGCCGGTAGTCGCAATGCTCTCCAAACCGTTCGCCTGGCGAAGGGTTTTTACTAATTGATTGCTTTAAGCCACGTGACATAGAAACTTCCTCTTGGTGCTCGCCACGAGAGTGGAAACGCTCTATCATGCAAAACATAAATGTTGCCTGCCAGATTCCAGGCGTAGTCAATCGATAGCTTTCAGTCATGGTGGGCAGTTGTGTAATTAATGGTTAGAGAAATGCATATGACATTCGAGCACCATGACGTGACAACCAGAATGAAGATGTGGACGTGTTTTGAGTGACTAAATCCTGTTTTCGACAAGATAAACCTCTCTATATTTTGTTTTGAACGGTGATGAACGCTAGATCTGCCTGCACTAATTTAAAACGAAGTTAAGAGATTGTCACTTGTAAGGAATTTTGATTGCTATTCAATAACTTTATGAAACGTTATAGAGGCAAAGTTATCAAGCACCATGTTCCCGTTCCGACAATTATCAACTCTGCCTCCCTCATTTTCTTGCATTTTGATTGGCCAGTTGAAAGAGAAGCCGTCAGAAAGTTGTCCGCGATAATAGCGTACGCAGTGACAAAAATCTATATTATTGTTTAGCATAACTTTATGTACTTAATGATTCAGGCGTAGCGAAAACAGGGAATGCAAAATAGAACCGAGAGAAAATTCATAGAGACGGATATAGTCTTAGCCTCTTTATCACACACAAACCATTAATAGTTTTAGTAGTAATAGTATTCAACAAAATAAACTATTTGTGGTTTCAGATCAAACTAATCAATTCAGTTCTATTATGCGTACTGACATGCAACAAAAGAAGTGTTGGTTATGGCTTCATTAACCATCCGACTTACTGTTCTTTGAAAAATCCCTGAGCCTCTTCTAGGCGTTTGGCTGGTTGTGGAGCAATGCGAAAAGAGGCGAGAGATAACATTTGGGAGAATTCCAACTCTCTTTTTTTCGCTGGCCGTTTTTCGCCTAGCACTCCAACTAACTGAACGCATGGAAGATGTTATACTTGCCTGAAACACGTCAATTACGCAGCGAATTTCATTCTTTTATCGTGAACAACACACAATGATGTCCGTCAAATGTCTATTTGAACAATGAAAACGCACATCAAAGCAGTGCCTGGGTCAATTTTGACTGAATTTATGCCATTAGTGGTGCCTTTGCAACAGCATCATACCTGCGACCTGTCTGTCATTAAAATTGCGAACTGTGATTAAAATCGTCTTCCAGCTTGATAAGAAATTCGGCATGGTTATTCTGTTCCACTTTTTTTTGTGTGTGTGAATTAAAGCGCAACGGACCATTTTGAGGACAGCCTGAATAAAGTGACTCACAGCTGCGTTTTATCAGGTGTATATTATTCTCGGCGGCCGGTTTCCAAACTTGACTTAAACGTTATAGAGTATGCTGTACAGCTGACCCCAGCAAAGTGAATATTCCATGTTCGCCAAGTTACATTTTCTAGTTGTTTAAGTTTCGCCTTACCTTCGCAGCGTTTCGCACAGGTCTCGGTCAAGCATAAAGAAAGCGCGAAGTCGATAAACTGATCCCAAAATTGATGCAGCGGATTTAAATACTCAGCTTTACTGCCCTGATCATCCCTGAGGCAACCGCAGATAAATTCCACAACACGTGGGCGGATTAAAAGTGTTCCTGTTATTTTGGCACTCAGGAACTGGGTTGTTAAATATAATAGATCAACGGTCAGGCATTTTCTTTGCCCAGTTAAAAGAGAAGCCGTCAGAAAGTTCTAATTAATAAATTAGAAAAAAACGTGGTAACAGCCCTGCCAACGGTTAGACGAGCGCAGTGACCAAAACAATATCATTAATATTGTTTAACATGACTTCAGGCGTGACACAAACAGGGAATACAAAATAGAACCGAGAGAACTTTAATATAGACGGATATAGTCACAAAAACCAGTGATAATTTCGTATTCAACACAATAAACTGTTTGTGGTTTCAGATCAAGCTAATCAATTCAGTTCTAATATACAGATTTAGCCAAGCCTAAAAGCGGAGCTCCTGATTGCAATAACTGACCAATTATTTTTTCTTGGGTCAGAAACTCAAAAAGTGATCAATTGTGAGCACTTAATTGTTCAGCGTGTGGTTTTGCTATTTTTCCCAGTCAAATTTTAGCAAACTATACCCAACAAGCCTAACCAAGATTGTAGAAATTACGTACGCAATATATCAGGGACTTTCCAAGAGACGATTGTACAAGGAATATGTCAGAAGAAAAGTCAACAACGCGCCAGGGGTTAATTTACGCCGAAATTTTACCTTTGCGAGCACTTCCTTCTTCTCCTTCAGAGAAATAACCTGACTTGAGCCCGCGATCCAATCGGAAAAACCAGTAACTGGTCAGTGGTCAACTTCAAAAAAGCACGCAACCTCGATGAGCTCTAAACCTGAGCCCGCGATATGGTCGCGTGATACTGGTCAGCGGATAGGTTGTTGTGACAGCTGTCGATTAACAATAGCGTGGATGCCCAAAATCAAAGATGTAGCTATGGTAATGGTGCTACTCTCTTAGTTTTCAAGGTATTGGCGCACGGACGTAGGGACGGACGGACATACGCACGGACAGTCACGTGACAACCAAAATTTTTCAGATCAATGGGTTACCAAACTTTCTAGGTATGGAGCTCCGCTCGTGCGCCTTCGGCGCGTAGGAGCTCCGCTATTATGCATACTGACTTACAATAAAAGTAGTATTTGTTATGGCTTCATTAATCATCTGATTTCTCGTCAGAGGCTCTTTGAAGAATCGCTGATTGGTTTCTGCGCTGAAACCAGCCTCTTGTAGGCGTTTGGTTAGTTGAGGGGCAATGCGAAAAAAGGCGAGAGAAAACATTTGTGAGGATTCCGGCGCTCTTTTTTTACTCCCCTTTTTTCGCCCAGCACACCAACTGATCGTAGGCCTGGAAGGGGCTATACTAGTCTGCAACACGCCAATTACGCGACGAATTTCATTACTTTACCGTGAACAACATTGGTGTTCGCCGCAAATGTATATTTGAACAATACAAATGCAACTCAAAGAAGTGTATGGGTCAGTTTAGACTTGCCACAAGTCGACCTCATGAGTTGCAGGGTGGAATAGCTAAGCGAGCCGCGAGGTTTTAGGCCGCGAAGCGACGTTGTGAAGGTCGCGAAGCGGCCGAGCGAGCGACGAAGGACTTTACTGGATGTCTCGGGTCAGTTTTGGCTTGAAGAACTGTTGCATTTGCAATAGCATCATATCTGTGACCTGTGTTACTTGTTTAAAAATTTACCTGGACATGAAAATGATCTCTTTGGTACGAGTGGGGATAACGGACGAAATCCCTCCCTGAGTAAGGTCATGGCTGAGTATGACAAGTAAACATGTTCATTTGCCAAACTGCTAGTCCCATCACAGTTTTAGAGGCGGCCATTTTGATTTCGTTTGCTTTAAAAAAGAACAGTTGTTTAAGGCGAAAATGGGTTAGCTGTAAGGTCCCAAAAGAAATTCTCCTCTTTGTGGTTAGCACAGCAAACTCTTTTGAGCAAAATTCTAAAACACCTCTCGAGGTGAAAACATGCGCACAATCTGAATAGATTTAAGTCGGATGTGATGGATACGATTGATCTTCGATGGGACGGATAATTTGTCCTCGTGCGTCTGAATTGCAATGCGTGTCAGAATAAAGTCCAGCAGAGGACGGTCAATTCGTTGAGACGAACTATCCGCCTTTGTACATTTTAACGACGAATTGAGAACTCACTTTTTCACAAGACGCATAAAACAGCAGACACCTAACCCGGTAAATACCTGGCGCAAAAAGAAAAGAAACAAAAAAGAAGAAAACATGTGAATACATGAGCAGACATTGTCTTTATTAACATTGGATTATTATCTGACAAAATTTTCAGTGGTTAACAATACACACATATATAGTGGCAGTTAGAAACTGGATGAAGTTTTATGAATTTTAGAAAGACAAAAATGGGGTTTACAAGTTACTACTCCAAATTTTCCTTCAACATCTTATTTTAAATATCAGCAAAAAGCCCATCATGGACATAGCTATCGTTTCACTGGTTACAAGGGTTTGATTGATTTACAATGAGGCTCGATTGTGGCCAGGTATGAGAAAGGTAGACAAAATAGGTCCGCGTGGTGTACGAATTGCACACACGAACTCCGTAACTACGATGACAGTTCGAGTGCACCAATGTGATAGATGGCTTTTCGATTACATAATGACACATTTCCCTTCATTCGCTTCCCTTGACCAGGCAGAAGGAGAAAATCTCCAGGGATTGTGGCTTTTCAATTGACTATTGCTGAGGAAGCCTTTGAATATTCTCGCCGGGTAAGCGTTCACAACTCCTCTGGTGTTTGAAAGCATTCGGATGGGTATTTCAGTTTCCCCGATCCATTCATTCTTGTCAGCATCATAACATTCTACTCTTTTATCAGATGCTGGGGCCTCAAAATTCGACATGCGGCAGCCAAGAGCATACAGTTTG
This sequence comes from Orbicella faveolata, assembly GCF_042242905.1. NCBI lineage: Eukaryota > Metazoa > Cnidaria > Anthozoa > Scleractinia > Merulinidae > Orbicella > Orbicella faveolata. The sequence goes on along the minus strand of NW_028301536.1, from coordinate 24,470,941 downwards.
TGATCAACTGACAAAAGTTTGGCACGTATCCCCTGTCTGATGTTCAAGCTTGCAATAAACTGCCACTCATCTGTTGTTTCACTGTATACCTCACATTGACACGTTTCGTGCAGACGTGCAACCCTTCCAGTGATGAAAATTCTCCCTTTACAGGCTGCTCCGCTCAGCTCCATTTTCGGTCGTAGAAAGTCAGCTACCTTATTCCAATGGTTTTTGCAAAGACTGTACCTGTAAACATCAGTGTAGCGGATGGTCGACTTTGTCGTCTGACCTCTCGTCTGACCGCCATGTCTTACTCGAAGTCTTTCTTTACCGCCAATAAAATAGACAAAATCATCTTTGGCTACAATGCAAATATCTTCTCTCGCGTCCAAGTGATCAAACGAAGTTACATCTTTCCACGAGTTTGATTCCACTTTGTATGTTGTGATGAAGGAAACACATTTGTTTCCTCTAACGTTCCTGGCATCTCGTCTTCTGGGTTTCACAGGTCGTCTTTCAGACACCCGAGCGTATATTTCATCGACATTCACAACAAATATTTCCCGTAATACCCAGTTAAAAGGTAACCGGCTTGGTTTCGGAATATGTTGGATAATGGAGTTTGAATATGGATTATAGCTTGCAAGTGTAGGCGCCTCCCAGTAAGAAAAAAGCCACTTCTTATATGAATGCAGTTCACCCCGACCAAAGATAAAATCTACCCTCTCAGAATATTCACGAGGTATTTCACCTAGCTTACACCACCTGCCCTCTCGAGGAAAATAACACAAAATAGGTTGAGCGCTACTGATAAGTTCCCAGTTACGGCTGATGTTCGGGGTTATTGCGCTCGAATAAGTGACAACTATAACATTGGTCTCGATCGACTTTCTAAGTGAAATGGACAAATTATCATAGTTTTGTGAATTAATTAAATGTATAGCGTCCACCACACGTTTCAAACAGGTTTCATTGTCTTTCACCAAATCATTCTTTAGAATATTACCGTATAGAAAGTCACGCGATGCAAAAAGCAAGTCGAACGTGACGAAATAACTCGGCGAAATATTGCTGTCGTTTGTTTCTGTCGCGGTTAATCCATGCTAGAATGATCTTAAACACGTCTTCTTCGGAGCTAACATTTATTGCATCACCTGAAAGCCACTTTTCCATTTCTTTATTCGACATATTAAGAACCTCTTCACGGTTCGTTTCGTACACGGAGGTGAAATTTGCAATGATGTATTTTTCGGTCTTGACCAAAAGTTCCTCGCATTGATATGTTTGGGAAAAATAGTAAGCCGAAATACAGTTTGAAGTATTCAACATCTCTCCTAAAGCTCCCTCAGCGAGCGGTTTTAAGTTCGGAAGAATAAAATAATCCGCTGAAACCACAAGATCTCGGGCATTGTCTTCAGCCAATATCTGAACAGTACCCGTGTAAATAAACTGCAGTGTATTTCTCAAAGCAGACTCGGAAAACATTTCCAAACGAACAATTCCTTCTCTGGACTCTTTCATGTCGCTGTTTAGTAGTTTTTCAAAGAAGGGACTTGCCTCTGAAAGAACTTGCTTATGAGCTTTGAGTTCTTTGCCATTTTCACCCACCAAAATAACATCCCATCGCTGATCGAGCGTCTCTTTTGGCGTAAACACTTCATTTAAATTTTCTTTCCTTAGAATTGAGGACACATGCTCAGAATTATCTTGACGCTGAGATGAGGCTGCCATCTTTTAACTTACCAAAATACAAGACGCTTGGTTTTAACGACGCTAGTCTGCGAGGGATTTCGTTCAACTGTCCGCTTGTCGTTTCAGTTCTCTCGGCTCTATTTTACTTTGGTACGTTGTTATGTTATGTAAATTTATTTCGCTCATCAGCATTTGCATATATATCGCCCGAAACAGATTTTCCTTCCGGCTATGTTTTCTTTGAAGGTGACAACTGTAGCACACAATTTTGTCTCCACTTCACAACAAATAACAACACAGCATCGCTGAACCAAATAAGTTTATTTTGGGAGGGCCTGGCGAGAACCACCCCTAGAGTGACAAAGAATTGGGCAAAGGCGTGATAAATAGACACTAATAGCTTGAGCAGGTCATTAACAGGTTCAGACACAAAAGCACTGTTGTTACGTGCGGAGGCATTGTTAGCTTTAGAGAAAGGTGTGGGAAGATGAAAAAACGGGATCTTGTAACCCTGGATAATGACATTCAGGATGAACTGAGAAACTTCTAACGAACGCCAAAAATCAATGCATTTTCGAAGTCTTCCACGAACTGAGGGCTGAGCGGGAGTATCAATATCAGCAAAACATTGTTGATCTTTAAACGAGCTTAAAACTAGCGGGAAAACATTGCAAGAAGTCGGATCGGAACTGGAATCAGGCTGACTATCGCTCAAAGCTTCCAAAGTGAAATCATTACGATCAAAACAAGACAGGACTACACCTGATAAATCCTGCTCATCTAGTCACTTTGAAGTTGGAGAGCTGGACTGCTTTGTCATCGCAGGGCAGCAGGCACGTCAATGCCCGGTCTTTCCACAAGCGAAGCATGTACCAATGTTAGAACGACGAGGCAGGAAACCAGAATAGGCAGTGGCTGGCTGGAAGGACCGAGTTTGGGATTGGGAACTTGAAGACAAAACCAACCAGCGGAGCGGAGAAGATCTTTTGGTCGCAGCCATTGCTGAAGACTACTTCTTCTTTCGAGAAGACACAACTGCACGGGCACGCCTCTCAGCACTGTAGATGCGTTTTTCGTCCTCCGAATCATCTGCTAGATCGTGATGTTTGTATTCTTCGACCGTACTCCAACCGTATTCGGACTTGTCAGCAAGAAGAATGTGTTTTTGCCGTTCCACGAGCAATTTCTCACCTTCTTCGAGGTCGGACTTCACTTTCTCAAGGTTGGACTTCTCGGCGACGGACTTGGCGCTGTCGAAGGTCTCCGCAAGTTTAAGATTGAACTTGTACTGGTCTTCATTGGCCTTTCTTTTAAACTTGTGCGGTTCTTGAAATTTCAATTTCTTGATCTCTTTCATTTTCTGTTTTGTCGAAGTTTCGTTAGCACGGTTAATCTGACCTGCAGTGTCCTTGAACAGCTCCATAAAGGAGGCCATTAACTGATCGTTGTTGGCTTTAATTAGGTCGGACACTTCGTCCTTGGTAACCGACATTACGCACGGCAAAGGGAAAAATTAAACGAAACGAAAGATCGCGGTTGGTTCTGAAGCCTAGATGACAACCACGTGTTATACCCGGTCTTATATACCCCTACATCCCTACCCATGATGCCCCGGCCTGGAACCCAGGTCCTTGTTGTATCTCGTGCCGACAAAATAGTTATTTCAGTCTTATTCGCTAGCTCACTCGTCCGAAATAACATTTATTCGTTCAATATCGGCAGTTTTAATTTTTGTGGAAGACCCACAGCTGAACCTGACAAAAAAACAGTTTGAAACGTGAAGCTTGAGTAAACAATCGATTACAGTTGCGTGAGGGTTGGGATTTTCGGTTTTGCGGATTTAGCTAATTTTTGGTTCGGTTTTCGCACTAAAAATCTACGGTTTTTCGGTTTTGGCGTCTTGTGCGGTTCGCTGGTTTTCTCCAATTCAGTCTTTGGTTTTCGGTTTTTGTCAACCATGATGGGGGTTTTTCGGATTTTTCTGTCCAGTTTACGGTTTTTCTGGTTTTGTCAAGGAAGTTACACCCTGCAGTCCCGCTAAAACTCTAATTCCAAAGGACCGTTTATATAGCCTTCTACCCTGACTTTCTTTAAGACGATATATGACAAGCCTAGTCTCTTTAATTTAGCAGCCGTTATTTGGGTCGTAACGGCTGCCAAGCAGACTATGAAAAGCTAAAGGTAACATCAAAGGAAAAGACTATTTCTCTAATATCACGCGGCTGGGATAATATCGTGTGGACTTTTGACCTTAGACTGTGGACCATCAAGTTTCTATTAATAGCTCGATTGCAAGTTGTCCCCCCTTTTTGTCGTCGGAATAACATTGCCCTCACTCACTCCGTTCACGTGGGATAAAAGCAACCGAGAGACTGTTTGTTTGGTTGTAAAATAAAATTCTGACAATGGCAATTAAAAAGCAGCTTCAGAATGTGGTGTTTCTTTTAAACAAAAATCACGTAAATCATGTTATCGTGCTTTTTTTATAGTTTCACACTGCTATAAGTCTGGAGCCAATTTATAAAAAAATAAAGCAAATTTTTAGATTATGATGAGTTCTGCACTAACGAGGGGATATGCTGAAAGAACTTTGCAAGTGAAACAAGTTTAGACTTATAAAATTACATAACAGAAAGAAATTTGGTTTTCGGTTTGGACGAAATTTATTTATTTAGCTGGGACCACCAAACAAAGTCAAGTACTTACTCAACTAAAGCCACTTTGACAGTTATTAGGACTGGCCAACAGAACGGCGAAGTCTTGGAACTTTAAAAGAGAGCGAAGTTTGGAAACGAAAAAAAGTCGGAAACGGAAAAAAGTCGGGGTACTTTTTCCGGGCCCCGGAAGACTTTTTCACACAACGTAATATAGAGTATGGGCTTTCAGAAAATTTTAGTTTCGACTTCAAATTCTATATACCAGTGGGCTTTTGATGGTATTGAAATTAGCTAAAATTAGGCCATTCGCTCACGAGCTTCGATGAAGGTACTTGTATCGGCCTAAAATATTGTAACACTTGAAGCTTTTGCTAATCAAATTAATGCTTTAGAAACAGCAAGACATGCACTATGAGCTACCCAAAGTATGTTGAGGGATATCATTGCCTTGATCTGCACGAGCGAAAAGGAAATGCACAATTTTCGGCCATTTTCGGGGCGGCTGCCAGCTAAAATGGCGATTTTCGAACTTTCCTCGATTTCAAAAAAAAAACTAAAGCGGTTCAGGACCTTTGAATCGTATTTTCGAAAACAACTCACTATAGAGGTTATTAGGGCAAAATATGAAGAAATCCGAAATTTTTGCGACTATCATCTCATTCTCGGTATTTAGAGAAATTGGCTCTTAATGACTTGTCCCGAGGGAAACAGTGAAGTTTGTTTCCCGAGAATCTCAATGCTTTCCGAGACGAAGTCGAGGGAAACAAAATTTACTGTTCCCCAAGGGACCAGTCATTACGTGATTTATTATATAGCAAAACAAATGGGTCAAACTGGTGGAAAACAAATAATCACTTTATGACAAGTGATGTGCAGCAGCGGTCAACATATCGCGGGTAACAGTGAACTGTTTCCCGTTTGACGTCATAGTTTTCGCAATGTTGCCAGCTCATTGCATTTGGCGGGAAACAGTTTCATTGTTAGATGTCATGTGACCATGAACGTAACAATGATGGGCGCGCTGTAGCGGGAAAAACGCTAGCTATATAACAAATATTACCACTGCATAGCGTATATAGAATGGTTATTTCTATACTTGTCCTGCGAAATATGGTTCTTGTTATAACCTACTCGCGAATCTAATGGACCTCATTGCAATAGACCTCATTCGTATTCTCGGTAGAGGCTAATGAGGGGAGTGTTTTCAAATGCAAATGACATTTATCCCTTTTTTGTGATATTCCCCCGCACAGGCCTCCATTGTAAGCTAGTTCCTGTCCAATAACAAGAATACGAATATGGCCTATTTCTGTAAGATTTACTTGACTTCGTGATATACTGGCATAAGAGGGGATTATGTACCTCGAGAAGTAAGTCTCTGAATGCTTACTATGTATGTAGAGTGCTACATGACTGCACGATTGGATTAAAAAAAACTCGCGCCATTTTTTTCATCCAATAAGAAGTAAAACAAAAACCAATCGTGACTCACTTGCACACGTTTTGCACGCGTTTTCCCGCGCTTCGCGTCAGCTGCATATAGTTGATTGGGTTATTGGATTATTTGTGTCTTTTGTGATCGGCGAGAGTGATTACTTTGGCTTTGATTTTACAACATTCAATAAGCCACTTTCGACATATTAAAATTCAGCTTGATAGTGAGGCCTAGAGGACACAAACAAAAGAAATGAATAAACATGGTCATTCAATTTCCTTTGTTTGTGTCCTCTAAGCCTCACTGCCAAGCTAATTTTTTTATATCGAAAACGGTCTAATGAAAACCGTTCTAGCAAACTCGCGCCACCTTGTGATCAAATCAAAAGTAAATCCAAAACCAATGGTGACTCGCTCGCACATGTTTTCCCTCGCTTTGCGCTAGCTACATGTATATGCTTCGGGTCATGATGGGTTCACTGGATCATTGTCTGGGTCCTTTGTTATTGGCCAGTGTGATTACTTTGGTTGTGGATGTACAACACTCAACTGAAAAACCACTCAAAGAGTGCCTTTATAATGTTGTCAGCGAAAGGGTCTCGCCAAACTCACTATCTAAACTGTTCACCCTTAACACCAGTAACATATTTTTAACTGAAAACAGTCATGTGACCGCCAAATTGAACAGGGAGTTAGCTGCATCTCGCTCGCTCCTGTTACCAACCCTATCCAAATTAGCCTACAAAAATAATAATCCCACCTGTTTAAGGTGTGAAAAGCAGGAAACGAAATTGTCTTTGTCTGTGAACGTAGAATTGCAAATACGAGACATTATAGCGGAGCTCTGGCAGCCCACGGGCCGCCAAGCGGAGCACCATACCCATATAGGAAAGAAAAGGTAACCCATGAATTGATTTTCTTATGGTTATTATGGCTAGCGGTATTAATCATGGGCGCGTGCGCACGACGACGACGGTGACGGAGTCGCGTAAGATGGCGGCCATACTCCAGCTAACCGGTTGACAGAGACATGAAGCCTTGATTTGTAGCCTCCTTTGATATTGGACATCAATGGTATGGTTAATTGACACCTGTCACAACAAGGATCCGCTGACCAGTATCATGTGACCATATCGCGGGCTCAAGTTTAGAGCTCATCGAGGTCACGTGTTTTGTGAAGTTGACCTCTGAACAAGCGCTGGTTTTCCACTGGATCGCGGGCTCATGTCAGGTTAACTTGTAAACAGGGCTGCGTTTTTCGGAAGCCGGTTAACGCTAACCCAGGATTTTAAATTCATAATATATTCTTCTTGTATACAAATGCTTTTCTCTGTGTTTGTTTTGTGTATTTTGAGATTATTCAAACTCAAAACAGAAGGCCAAACAATACACAGAAAACCTCACCGCAAAGTTACAAAACTCAGATCTTGCTGTTTACCTTAAGGTGGCCGAACACAGTTTTCACACGCGCTCTTGCTGATGTAATTCAGCGCGCGCACAAGGATTGCAAAAAAATAAAAATAAACATGGCGTCAATACAGCGATCATTTTATTTGCTCAATGCCCGCGCTATGTGTATTATTTTTCTTCATAATTGAACAGTGTATTGATGGTATTAGTCTTTTATTACAAAGGTATGTAAGAAAAGGTAACGATGCAAAGAACCCAGCAATTCTCAACTTTTTCTGTTACCAAAAGAACCCAGTTAAATGCAGCGCATGCGTAGTAAGTCAAAAAGGTGCGATTGAATGCGGAATGGCTTTCTCGGAAATACGCCTCTTTCTCGAGAACCACCCATTAGAATTTCACGAAATTTGGCACGAAAATACTTTAGGAAATAAGTGAGTGGAGTACTGAAAAAATTTGTACTTTAACAAAGGAAATTCTAGATATTCCAGTGAACCTTTAACAAGGGATAATTAAAGATCTCTCTGTTAAATTATTATTAAAATAGTGTTTTATAAAAGGCTAAAAGTTACTAAAATTTTTAAAAAACCAAAACGTTTTCTACCGTACGGTCATCATCAGTGGCATATGATGGAAATTTACATACAACTTGGTTTTGTTCGATTGAGTTATTCCCGAGGGCAACAGTTTCGCAATGAAAGAATGTACTTGTTTGTTTAGGGTTGGTTTCTCGCAAGCAATGAGCATCGTCACAAGCTTGTTGCATGTAAATTATAACGAAAATCTAATGACTAGATTTTCTGCAAATAAACAAAACTGTTTATATTTATTCATGTTGCCATGGCAACGGCACGTACGTCAGCTTAACTATCAAAAAACCGAGGTTTGTGTTGTTAATTTGCTTGCTGCCATTTTTGACGACCAAAGGATCAAGGGTTTTAGAGAAAAAGGTGAATGAAATTCAGGTATCAAAAAAGTGTTCAGCCACCTTAATCGGGCTTTGAACTACCCGGCCTAGGTGCTCCGCTTTTAGGCTTGGCTAAATCTATATATTATTCCTGATATTCAATGTCCGTATTGAATGGCCATTTTTTAAAGTACACCCCAAACCGTTTCTTGGTTTCACCAAGAACAAGATAGTGAGCCACTAAACCGATGAAAAATAAAATCTACGTACCTTACGAAGAAGGAAACCATCCGCATAATGAACTAAACTGCTTGCTATATTCTTGCAACAGTTCAGATTCACAGCATCTATCGACGGTAAAGTCCCACAACTTAGCGTCTTGCATTGCTAATTGCGGAATTTCTCAAGAAAATGTTACGGCGGCATGTCTTTTTTGCCTTAGTTCATAACTCGATTGAAATTTCCAATTCTGTATATAGCAAATGGAAGCACTTTCACATCGGCGACTCTCGCAGCAAAACGTGGCTTGGCGAAGGAAACGTTTCACACGTGCAGGAGTCGTGAATATATTATTTTTGCATTTTTGAAACGTGCTTCGATTGGTCAAAGGCGAATTTGTCTGTTCTTCCAGTCCTACCCATCCAACCTGATCTAACTTGCTCGCATAATTCTACAAAGAAGTTCTACATTTTAAAGTTTTCGATATGGAAATATATATTTTGTTTACCAGCCGTTCGGAAATAGATCGCAATTTGTTTTCTCGTGTTGTACGGGAATACCGCCGCGGTCATTTACAAGGGACCCGGGTATAAATAGGGTTGTTATTAACACCTGTCAAGCATTTTCCTATTCGGCTCTAAACATATACGATACATACGGATCATTTTAGATTTCCCTAGAGAGGTTAACAACTGAAGTCAAAAACATGTCTATTCGAAACAAAATGCTATAGCCCAAAGCCTCTTCCGCTGTGTTTTGTTGCTGTGCACAACTGGAAAACGAGGAACGAAGGGGTATTTTTGGAACAATTTTATCAAGTAATTTACATTTGAAGTCGTCAACTAATTAAGAACCACAACGAAAACATTTACGACCCCATACAAATTAACTGAGTACTGATGTCTGTAATTTGCCGTTTGTAATTAATCTGTTTACGGAAAGAATCAAGGAAAAGCGTAATAGCCTGGCTAGGGAGTATGCAAAGAGAAAAATTCACCACAGGGAGTGCAGAAGTTGTCTTGGTTACAACTATGTTGCCGGTATCCAAGAATGTCACTTTATTAATGAGGCTCGCGTGTTTTTAACTGGAATGAAAACGTCAATCGATTGGAAAAGGCAAAGTTCTGGAAACTTGCAGCCATGTTTTTACACCTGTCGCACTGTAAAGGGAACAGAATCTCGAAAATCTACAGTGCTGCAATCGAAGCCACACAAAAATGTTACTTCACAGATGTGGACTCCGAAGAAAAATGTGGTGGTTAAACATCCAGACCGAGAAATCAAGGGAAAATGTCTTGGAAACAAACTTGACAAGGATAATGAGGCGGTTGGCATGACTCCTACGTCAGTGGTGGACATTACAACAGAACAGAGCTTTAGTGTAGAAGATAAAGACATTCCCAGCCAGCGCGAAGATTTCAAAGAGGCTAACAAAGACGTTGAAAATGGCAACGGCGGAAAGATATTCTTAGCACTCCTGGAAGCATCGTTGGAGAAAAAAACTGAATCCAGAGTACATTGACATTATTCCAAGCCGACTGAATCGTTCTATCGCTGTGCCTTGCCTTGCCCAATTCAGCGGCTCGAACCCTTGAGGGGTTGGAACTTCTTGCTGGCAGCTCCTAAGGTCCTGGTCATATTCACTCCGCAAGTAGTGAAGGGATTCGTGGGAGAAACAATTAAAGAAGGCTACAGCTAAGCAGCGTGGACAAGACAACAACGAGAATGGTGGCTTGAAAAAAACTTTGGATTAGAGTCATTAGAAGGTTTTTCTGATCAAAACGTTTCATTCTGTTCATGTGAAAATGACGTGTCGAAATCAATGAGAGAAGAAAAGAAAAACTGTTATAAAGCTTAATCTCTTCATTTAGATCAAACTGAATTGCCCACATCATCCGGTCGATTAAGACATTTTCATGGTCACTGCCCTTTGACTTGGGGAATTTCAAATGCTTTTCTAATTTGTTAATTCAAATATCCTGTAAGTCACTTTTTACAGTCTCTTTCCCACAATTTAAACGAGTGCTCATCAAATGAGTTGCACCCATTTTTCAAATGGAATACTGAAGTAGACGTAGCTGCCTAATAATTAGCTCACTGGATTCACGATGGAAGACTTAGAGCCATGAAATAAATACTTTATTGCACTATGTTCTTTTGCTGGAAAAATTAAATGGGTGATCAGTGCCTCTGTATGTGAAAATAAACTGAGTAGAACGAATGACAGAATGGGAAAAATGGGAAAGAGGATAAAACTGGGAAGAAGGAACAAGGAATCAATGAGATTAAAAGAAAGAAGGAAGGAAGGAGAAAGAAATAAAGAGAGATTGAGAGAGAAAGAGAGAAAGAGAGGCAGCCTTTAGTGGAGCAATCTTTGCTGAGCGACACGCATTCCCTCTTCTTACGAGGCTTTTTCGTCTCTCTCTTGGCCTCTTAATACTGTTGTTAGAATCCAGAAAGGTCCTCGCCCAATCTTGGACTTTGTGCTGTCTGGTGAATGTGTTTCGTTTGTTTACAAAGGTTAACGCGTCCACTCCCTGAAGGAGGCCTGTAGTGTATGCTAGCACGTAAGTTAAGTTGCTCGTAGCTCAGTAAGCCTTATGATAAAAATCTCTAGACTAAAACAAGTTACAGCGAAAGCTTGTTGAACGAATCGCCCTCAATTACAGAACCACACGTTGGACATCTCGCCGCGATCTGCTGGGATACCTTACGCATACGCGGAGAAGACGGTCTTGTCAGTTGTACATCAGATGCATTACTGCACTCGTCCCAGGGTTGCTTAACGTTCATTTTCGTCGGAAGGTTGGGAACAATTCCACGAGATTTAAAAAATGTAACAATTTGTTGTGAAATATTCGCAAAGACCTCACGAGCCTAGAGAAAAGAAATTCAAACATAAGAAAAAAAACAAGACAAGGCAAAACAAATAAAGTAATACTGATAAATAGCATTAACTCTGATGCAAATTGTACCCTACATACTGACTTAATATGCAATTTCTCATCAGCACATTACTTGAATCGAATACATCTTCTTCTTTCCGTCACCCCTCCTACCTGAGGCAGCATATGTCATACTAATGCAGTGAAACCCCGCCTTACGACCACCCCGTTTAATACGGCCACCTCGTCATTATGGCCACTTTATTCTGGCCCGAAGAAAAGCTCAGCCTGTCATTTTCTTATTTAAAAACCCCTTTAATACGGCCACCCGTTAACACGGTCAGATATTTTTGGCCCGTTGGTGACCGGATTAACGGGGTTCTACTGTACCGACGTATTCTCTACCCACATTGTGATAGACCTGGCGGACGTTTTCGCGCCTAAACCGTGGATTTGGATATCACTGGAGCGAGCATGTAAGTGCCGTTTTGGGTAAATCTTTGTTGAAGCACTCGCAAAGCCTATCCATAGTGCAAGCACCCGAGAGAACGTGGAACGATGTCACTCCATCTTGACGAAAGAAGCTTGAGATAACAAATTTGAGACAAAACCTGTCTTGGAGACCTTTTGAAACGATAATCTCATTCCTCCTTTTCTGTCCCCCACAAACCGAATTAGGGAGCTTTAGCAATGATGACGGCCACACCGAGGACGACGCCTTGTAGAAAATGGACTTATATTTCACCTTTGAATGTCGCAACTGTGTAGATCTGTTCAGTGCGCCTATTGGTATAAAAACTTGTTCAGGCTAAATATGCAATGACAAAGTTCAATTCCAAAAGACAACTCGAAAAGTTAGCCGTCGCGGTTCACGTTCTCCAAAGGAAACGCAGAATTTGGTCATTTCTTGTTCATTTAACCTTTTGTTTAGTGACTTCCTCTTTGGTTCCACCGTACGCGTCGTGCTTTGCTAAAGCTCCTTAATCAGCTGACAGCAGACGACGGAATTCTGGTACCCAGGGATCCTTTTGGTCTGACCCAAGAATAACCCTCACTGGTTAGATCGAAAAAATGTGCGCGATTCACGGAGGCTCAGCACAGTCTCTTTACGCAGAGATTGTTCCGCTCAAATGGGACTGACTCAGTACATTGGAAAATGGGCACTCTGCTCACGCTCAAGAAATCGGGGACCGGCCAGAGAGGGCGTTATTCTTGCTGCCGACCAACAGAGGATCGCGCCCCTGGTGACTAGGAACTGCTTAGGCCACTTATTTGTCATAAAATATCCGTTTGGCTTGGTTTTACATTTCAGAGTGATTATACTCACCATTGAATCGTTCACTCCCGGGTTTGTGACGTGTCTTCTTAGTGATAAAAAATCTGTGTTACTGCGTTCCAACGTCTTTCCTTCTTTTGATTTCAGTTGCCGTTTACTTTTTGAAAATAGTTCATCCTGAGCAACAAACCAAAAAATCAAGGTTAAACTGTGTTGAAGTTCCAGATTTTTACAACAAATAACTCAATAAAAACCGGAAAGCTTGGGGAGAAATTTCATGCAATACATGACAAAGAAAAAAAGTCGAAATCACTAAGTGAAACATGTATTACCATCTAAAACAACAACAATACAAGAACGTAAAATCTCGATTGCTTGTTTCTTGTCTGGACTCTTAATTGGCGTCTATTCAGGTTTTCCCATTATTTTTACAATCACTTCAGATTTACAAGAATTTCTTAGAGAAGTAACCTGTAACAAGCTTTGACACAATGAACACAACTCTTACCATTAATTTAAAATCAGCAGGTCCAACGCCCACAACAACTACCGAAAGGGGCAAGTTTCCAACGTCAACTAACTTGTCAATCAAATTATCTACGTCATTCACGATGCCATCCGCAATAACAAGTCCTATTGTGTAGTGCTGAGAACACTGGGATACTTCTTTTTCAGCATATGCCGCTATCTGTTGGATGACGGGCGCGAGGTAAGTGGGTCCACCTAATTTGACGTCTTCCAGTCGCTTCCAATAAGCGTCGACCACAGCCTGCCATGAAAAAACAGTGTGTTCATTGTTTTAATACGTGCATACATAAAGAATAGATCACCTTTTAAATCCGTTTCCACAAGGATGTTTAGGCCTCATCCATTGAAGCTGCCAGAATGACTTAGAAACGACCGGCCCACCAAAAGAATGAATGGCTAAAGCATGGACGAATGGACGAACGGACGAAACAAATAACATTTTTTACCTCAGAACTGATTAAGCACAAGTGCTACTGAGGCCCAGCATTCAAAAATTTGAAAACAAATATGATAAATTTAACCAGGAGCCATAATCGGGGACGGAGACCGTAAGTCTTGGGATTCGCGCGCACCTATGATATGGGACAATAGAGTCCTAAAGTGATGTCGTCACAGAAATAAATTTTTTGAAATTATGGGATATGATGTTATATTCTTATAAAGGATCCTAAAAGATGCCCTCATCCCAAAAATTAGCTCTGAATTGCAATTCCCGATAGAGATATAAGGGATCAAAGTTTGATAACATCCCATACAAACCCTTCAAAATTTGTTTCAGTTCCTTCACTTTAGAACTGACTCAAAATTAGAGAGATTTATATGGGGCTGTACCAGGGTAATGGGCTCCTGGCTGTACCAAATTTTCATCCTTTATATTTCGACTGGGAATTACAATTAAGAGGTAATTTTTGGCAAGGACCCTTTCTTAAGGACGCTGTATTTGAAAATGGCGCCAAACCCCATAATTTCTCTAATTTATTTTTTTGTGACGTCACACTTTAGGACTCTATTTTTATATTTTTAGAACAAATTGCGCCATCCTGACGTCATATATCCGCGCAGATCCACGCACATGTCGGGGGCTCTCGTGTGGATGTTGTCACGTTGCGTGATCAAATGGTGAGATATGAGCGATTATCTTGCGTATTTTTCACAGCGATGGCAGGGAATAAGACAGGGAATACCAACCAAGGCGCTTATATGTAGTTTTATGCTCTGAGCTAACGGAAAAGGTGGGTTTTCCAGGGTCGAAAACAACACTTCAATCTCGCGTTAGAAATGAATAATAAGATCTGCTCGCGCTAGTTGTAAGCTTACACGTATGTTTTTGCGTTTGTTCTGACTTAAGAATATAGCAAGAAAACTCTCTACTCTGGTATCGAGTTAATTTGTGAGTTTCTCAGACAATGGTTAATCATAACCAAAACCTGTTTTGATGGTTTCTTATTGTTTCTGCTTGTTTGGTGAGTTTGCAAAAGTTTTTGAAACGAAAGTCTGACGCGTACAATTAGCTCATTTGCATAATGCAGCTCGTGCACTTTCAAGTCCGACTCTTCTTGACAAAGATTTCTTTCGTTATCTTTTGTGCTGAGGTGCTGCAACAAAGTTCACGAACGCAAAAACGGCTACTAACATCGTGTGTTTCTTCAACATAAGCATAGTGAAGTTTTACACTGCGAAAATGAAAATAGACAAGGAGTTTTGATAACTCGATCAACAAAATCGAAATCGTTATTCGAAGTTGATTAAAGAAAGCGTCATCGTAACTTTGCTGATTATTTCTGCTTTATTCACATATTTTCAGCTAAGCTTTTATCAGGCTTAAACGTATTTAAAATCTATAGAGTTATTGTTTTAGTTCGATGTACGCTTTCACACGAAAGTGCGGCGGAAGTACAATTTGTCATGTTTACTGACTGTACAAAACACGCATCGGCGGGCGCTCTCATTCATCGACAACAGAGACTTTACTGGATTTTTACACAAATAAAACTGAGCAGTATCTACGGACGTAAAGTTGTTGGGCCTTGATGAAACATCCAGCGTTGCTTACAATTCAGACGAAACTCAAACTAGCAATTATTTTGTTTTACTTTTCGGTCGCGATAGACTGGCAAATTCCTCGCAAGCGTGTGGTAAGAGGAGCTAAGAAACTGTGAAGTCCTGAAGCTCTGCTATATCTGAATATATCCAGCTAGTTTTTTGCTGTGTAATGGGAAAGCTGTTAATCTTCAACATATGTGAAATTTAAAGTGGAGTAATGTACAGCTCATGTAAAAGAAGCATCCGTCGGAACACAACTTGGTCAGCGATATATATAAGCTTGAAGCGGAACATAACTAAATTCGACACTGTCTTACTTCACTCACACTGGAGCAGCTTACGACGAAAATACTTAAGCAAAATTCCAACAGACGTAAACGCGTTGAGTTGTGGGCAAAAAACATGAAAAATGTCGGGAATTTCGGACGCCATTTACTCCGCGCGACATCCGCAAAAATCCTCGCAGCATGTACGCGCGTGTGCAGCAGGCGATGGCGCAATCTGTTCTAAAAATAGAATTATTGTCCCATATCATGGGAACAACCCCAATACTTGAAGTGGCGCGCGCTTACGGTCTCCGTCCCCGATTATGGCTCCTGATTTAACATAACAAAGTCGAAAATTACAATTGGCAGGAGGCAAACTCATTAGCTATTTATATAGAAGCGTTGCCGATGAGTAGGACTTGGACTACAGAAAACAACACCAGCTAGTGGTCAGAAGGGGACCTGAACCTGCAATCACCTGATCGCAAGGCCAGCGCTCTACCTCTCCATGCTGCCCCTTTACGAGAGACCACTTCCAGTCAAACTATGATCTTAGATTCCACAAATATGCGATAAATTACAAATATATCAGTGAAGATATAAACAAAATGGTCAGACACTTCTCAGACTGTACGGAGAACTTACATCCATATCCTCAAGCTCAACTTGTCCAGTTTCACTTTCAAGGGCAAACATATAAGGTAAAGGGCCAGTCGAGGAGGCCTGGGCTCCAAAACCGTAGGCTGGAATTTTCTTATCTTGTTCAAAGCTTGACAAAACCTTTCCCACAGTTTCAAGGGCCTGGGAATACTCATTCTGAAAACGGCAAAAGAAGGTTACCGTCAACCACGTCATTAACTCCACTCACGAACTCGAAACTATTGATAGAACGTGGAAATAACAAAAAATCCATATCTAATAGGCAGAGTTATCATCAGAATTCTTGAGCTTGCTGAGGTTATCGTACTATAAACTAAATGCAGAATGACAAAGGAAGAGAGAGTACTCCATTGAGTGAGAAACAACAATATTTCGCGTGTTCATGGTATACAATCAGCTATATATTTACTACAGAAGTTGGTTATTCGTTATGGCAGACCACCACGAAAATCAGAGAGCTTCGTTACAGTAGTTTCCTTTGGTGGTGTAGTTTACGACCCTGATACTTACCTTTTCCTCGTCCATTGTGTGCAGGGAGTCCTGGGTCAAGGGCTGTCCGTTGGATATCGTAAAATCAACGGCGCATACCATTCTGATGATGCAATTACCTCTGACGTAATCAACAAGACTGAATTGTCTATCGGCGTGACAATGTAAAATGCGCAGCGTTCCCGAGTTTGAATACCGTTTATTTTTTATCTGCTTTCTGGGATTCACTATATCCAGTTCTCTAACTGTTCTGTGGAGAGATTTATATTACAGAAATGTCAATTGTCAATTCCAGCTGACTGATTTACTCGTCGGCATGGAGAGCACATTTTCATTTCAAATTAGATCAGTTCAGACAAACATTAGATTGATCTTACCTCTTGAGAAGTAGATTCAAAGGTAACCTGGCCTCGCCTACCATGGTGTGATTACCACTGCTAGAGAAATGCCAGCAAGATATCGTGAGCTGTCCATCAACATTGTCGTTACACAACTTCTGTAGACTGATATCAAACGGTGCCCACCTGATGCAACAAGTGAAAATCCGCGCTCAGATACGTAAATAATTAACCATCACACCCCATCCCGTCAGAGAGACACAAAAACGAGACAGATTGAGATAAGAATAATTGCAATCAGTCTAGAAAGTGCAAAGCTATCTGAACACAAAATACATTTCATGATGAACTTTTAAGTCGATATCATTGACATTGCAAAAACTAAAAAGAAGAAACTTTGCCGCGCACTTAACGGTTGTCTGCAAAGCCTTCGCTGGAAAATTTTGCATCGCACAAGAGGAGCTTAAACATTTCCCAGTGTAACGTACTTTCTATGAACTTTGTCTTACAAAGTTTCTGTTCGTGCAATTTTTGAACAAAGTGGAACAAACTCTGTTTGTTGCAACCTTGCGACAATGTTTCGCACCTTGCACATCTTGTTTTTAATATAACGAT
Source organism: Orbicella faveolata (assembly GCF_042242905.1). NCBI lineage: Eukaryota > Metazoa > Cnidaria > Anthozoa > Scleractinia > Merulinidae > Orbicella > Orbicella faveolata. The sequence goes on along the minus strand of NW_028301536.1, from coordinate 24,453,543 downwards.
TTGACAAAGCCGATCCGCAAACTTTCCTTTCGGCTGCAAACGCTTTCTTACGTCACCATGTCAGACCAGTCTCATCGATAACATTTATTGGGATCGTGTGTGATTTGTTCATATAAATAGAAGGCAATGAATCAAATACTTTTACCGACCCGTCAACAGTTTATTGAGGAACTAAGTACAACGGCTTCTGACGAGAGATTAAATTATAATAACTCAGCCTAGTCGCCAGGCGTTCTCTCTTGCCTCCCTGTACGCGCAAAGTCTGGGAAGCAATGAGCAAGAGAAGTGCTCTTCGGTGTTGGCACCGCTCAGGATAAACCCGAGACCCATTTGAGCCGAGAACGCCTAGAGACGAGGCTGCAATTAACTCACTTGGGTGACGCTGTCCTGGTAACTACTTCAGATCTATACACCGGGTGAAAATGACCACTCTTCGTTACGAGGCGATTAACCTCATAAAACGCATCGCATTTCCCTAGGATCCCTTTCTTCGCCAGATTCGCGGCACCAAAATGAAGTCTTATGTTTGTTCTACTCTCCCTTACATCGTCGACGTAAATATGAATGTAACCACGTGACTTGACATCCCCAGGGAGTCTGAGTGTTCTTATTAAGGAGCCGCACTCCGATTCTAAAAGAGTTCCCAGTTCTATTTCCAGCGATCCAATAAAATCGTGTTTACGGAGGTCTTTGGATGTAAAGTTCGCCAGATCAAACACTGAAAATCTCAGCCTTGGATGGACTGTAGCGTTAGCTTCAATGATGAACGTTTCTACAAACTGAACAGAATAAAAGAAGAGAAATAAAAATTTTTCACTAAGAGAGGGTTTCAGGATAAATGGCGATCGATTTCCGAAACAACGAGCGCCGAGAGTACAAGCTTCTAGAGGGGTACGGGACCATGCTCCCCTAGGAAATACAGTTTGGATTTTAACTCCCTAAACTCCCCTTTCCTGGGTTTCTGAGTAATTCTGAAAAGTCTGACTGATTTTCATAAAATGTTGGAGACTGGTAAGGATCCGCGCTTGTGATTGGCATATTCCAAAATGACATGTTCACGTCAGTGAACTGCGTCGTACACTTATTGAAAACGTGAGGCCTGGGCACAAGGCGGCAGGAAAACCGCAATCGTTTCTAATCAGCTTTCGTAATTTAAATATATATGTATGCCTCGAAGCACTGAAGAAAAATAATTCCATTACCGTTGAAATTTCACATATAGAGACAAGCTAAGCTTGAAACCAAATCAGCTGAGTGTCAGAATCGAATAAATTTAAATGTTGATAATCTTTGCCTGTTTAAACAGAACTTGGAGAAAAGACACTGAATTCCAACCAGAAGCATATCACCTAGAAAATGTGATAAGCTTCTGCTTCCAACATATAAGTCATGTAAATAATTAATGCACAGTCAATGCACGGGGTTCTTTTTTTTTCTTTTCAGTGTTAATTACGATCGCTTTACTTTGACTGACTTATCAGTTCTGAGCACAAACTTGTTCAGGTACTAACTAGTATCTTGAAATATAACAGGGAAAACTGTACAACTGAAAAAAACTATCACCTCTCGCTCTCAATCATAATCAATAGCGGTGAAATTTTTAATCAAAAAGGTCTACTGGAGGGATTAGATTCATATTTACATTTTAAAATTGCACAAAATATTCTCCGGGCATTTAAGAAAGTTCCATTTGTATTCAAATCGGAGATCTTAAATTTCATACGCGAACTAAGACAAACCAAAATAATTGGACTAAATTAACGCACGTACTCGATTTAGTTGCTCTCTTATCGATATCATGTTTTGCGGAAAATGAGCACAAACTGACAGCCATTTTAGGGTCATTTCATAAAGTTTACTTATTTTATCTCAAATCATTTGTTGTTTCTTAATGTAATGTTTGGCACTGTCGTGCAATGAGAGGGTTTTAGGGTTTTCTGTTTTAGACATTCTTTTCACGACCTTTTTTATTCTCCACCGAACACCTGACTTGGCGTCAGCATCTTTTTTAAACGCCCCTTTTATCAAAAAAAAAATTGCTCTAAAAAAAATAAAAAATTATATTCCCAAACATGACAGGTATTCAAATAGCGACAGCAGGCATATGGCAACTGCATACGGACAAACTGTTTTATCCTTTGAGAAAAGAATCGTTCAAGCGCGTTGTACACCGTTATAGTAGAGTGTCCGTCCGTATAATGTAAAATAGAATAATATGGAAATATTTACTTACTACAACTCGTAATTTTAGTTTTAACGTGGGAATTCCTCCAGAATGATGGCGCTTTTAGATATTTCCATTTAGATACTATTCAGAGCAAAAGTTAATAAACTACTTTAATACACGTCGTGGTACCGTTTTAGAGGTTTAGCCGAGTGGTCTAGTAAGAGCGGACACGTTAAAAAGAACTAATCTACCTACAAAATTTCCCACAAAAATACCTTTGGATGCAAACTGTTTGGAATGGACTCCGTTCTTCCATGTTCCATCCATTGTCCGAGTTTCTTCACATACAGTACACACATGGGGTCGGTTCTTGAAAACGTGTCTAGTTGTACAAGATCCGTGCACTCAATAAATAACTCCAGTTTACGTTTGTTTTGAAAAGCATTCGTCTGTAACGTGACGTGGTGACCATTTTGCACCTGAAGCTTGGAGTGCACGCTGGAGTTGAAATTTTCTTCAGAACCCACTTTGTTTCTCAGGGACGGCATCGATCGACTCTTGGCCATTCTAAAATGAATGGGAAATTTATAACAGCGTGAGTTATTTAGTTGCGGGTAAAATCAATGGTTGAATGCTTTTCGGTGCGATTTCGACTCGATATGGTTTCCAAGTTGAAATTCTTCATTAAAACCCAAATGGCCAATGTTCATTATGGAAATTTGTTTCACCGGGCTGTCATAAAACACTGTCGGCGAAAACAATTATTTGGTACAGAAAAAACAATTAATGAACTTTAGCCTCAGAACAATTGACATTATTGGTAGCCTTATGATGATATGAATATAGAACAAACCATGCAAAGTAATTAAAGTTACAAATCAAAGCTTCTACGAAATAGTTTCTTGGATACGTAAGTGCCTTAGAATAAAATGTTCGCTTCTGTGTCAATAAATCACGAATATTGCAATTTCTGTCGCGTTGAAACCATAGTTGTCAGTTCAAAAGAACAATAGATCTGCTGCAATTCAAGTTGCTAGTCGTGTCTCAGTTCATAATGAAGTCAGGAGCACAGAATGTTACGGTAATTTTGTATTTGGTATTAACGTGGGAGCCTTCGGCACTGAGCAGTCGCGTAGTTTTGTCTCAACATTGAAAAATAATTAGTTTTAAAACTCTCAGCTACTAGCTCGCTATTCGAACTTCACAATTTCATTCGTGTGCAAAGCGAACCAAATCGGTGTCGTGCAATTCAATCACTTGTTAGAAAGTCTACATACCTGTGCCTCTGTCAGTGGCATTCACGGTGAAGCAGTCATTTGTTCTTCGACTCTACTGTAAAGCACTACTCTATACTGAGAAATAGCTAATAACAAGTGCAAATCACGGCAACGAGATCTGCCGCAGTTCTTACGTGCGTGACAAACATAAACATGTTGTTGTCAAGAGAAATAATTACGATGCAAATTCAATTACGTGACTTATTTCTGCATATGGTTTGGAAAGAGTGGGCTACTCCTGAGAGAGAGCCAACGCATTATTAAACAAAGACCCGTGTGCATTGAGGGTACTGGTGGACGTTTTATGCTCACCCACAGATGGTAAAGGACATATGATGAAATGATGGTTTGTTTGAGTGTATCCTCGAGCTCGTCCCAATCCCGAGAAACCCTGGGACAGTTAGTTTGTCACAGCCGCCTCTCCCCGGGAAGAGACGGCTGTGACACACAGGCTAAAAGTAAAACTAAACTTTGCCAATTTGGTTCCTAATTTGTCGTTTTCCAGTCGATTTCCCCATTAACGTTTTCTGTTAGTGTTGGTCCTTTACGTGAATGCGCGGCAATTTAGTAGGTCAAGTAACGAGCTGGATAACATGCTAGCCTGCGCATTCCGACAGCACTCCCCTCTCCCAGCACTTTACAAGGTGTGTTTTTTCGGTTGCCACTGTAGCGACAACACGCTTGTGAGTCACAAGTTTCAGGTTTAACTAAGTAATAAGTAATAATTTATTTAACGTCGTGACACAGAGAGTGGTTATCCATTCTCCCGGGGGCTCATGAACATTTCGACGACTACGTTGCTATACCCCCACAACCATTTTCAGTTGTCTTGGCTCAAGGAATTTTCAGACTGGTTCGAAATGGAGATTTAGAGTGGCTAACGGTTTTTATTTGACTAAATTAAAACAAATACATGCACTATACAACTTATCTAGTCTAAACTAAACTTGAAACTAAGAGTAATAGAATCTGAAATAAAACTAAAGAGTGATTTCAAAATCCGTGAAAGAAAATTGACACCAAAAACGAACACAAAAGAAATGGAGTTCCTTGCATTTTCAATCGCTTGTTATCTATTTCACGGGTTTAGTTAATCACGCCAATATTCTCGCTACAAAACTGGGATAAACCTAAACACAGAACATTTATTCGTGGTGATCGTAGAGTTAGAGCAGAGGCGATTTAATTCAAGACTCCATTCTGATGAATTAAAGTTATATAAGAGCATGTTCGAAAGTTATCCAAAAGGCAATACAAAGCGTTTTACAATAACGAGTGAAGTGTCAGTTGCTAAGGACCAACGCGCAACTGAACATCAGATAAAGAAAGTCAAATCATCGCCTTCTCCCTGATACTAGCAGAATACACAAGCCTACTTGTACGAATTTGAACTACAAAGTTTTTCTACAATTACAAAACTATATTATATAAATGTATGATGCCCTAATGATAATTTACAAATACTACAATCCTTAGAACCCTTCCGGCCTAATTAACCTCTAATTTCTCCTTACAATCTCTATACCTTGTCAACCTGGTCATTTCCACATAACTAATGCTGAACGACAATGCTACCAGAATCCTTAAATCTGTCTCCATAACTTTCTACCTTTTCACCTTGAAAAACTGAACTTTACTGAGAAAGATCTCCGGCTTTGAAAAACTAGTAAGGGGAAGAGAGTGAATTGTGAATCGTCGTAAGTATTAATATCATGAAGAAAAACTGCAGCATGACATGACTATAACGAAAACCCTAGATCTACTGTCTGTCCAGGCTCCAAACGGACAATGTGGGTGTGCTGTCTGGGTGCGCCGTAACGACCAGCGGAAACTGCATAACTGCCAGGCGCTACTTCCACCTGCACGTCTTCCAGCCTCTGAAGCTAGTGGAGAGAATTACGAAGTTCAATCAGATGTACAATGTAGAGTCAATGTAGCGGTCCATTTCAGTTAACAGGAAAATCATATACAAGTACACAAGTTTCAAAACTCTCAAAGAAAACATTTAAAGGTGCCAAGGAAAACTGCATTTGAATTTAGAAACCATTTTGCTGCTTGAAGTTTTAAAAGTATAAATAAAATTGCTGCAACGAATTCCAAACGCCGACGTTTCGAAAGTAAGCTCTTCGTCAGAGTAAGTCAAGAGATTGTGAGCGGTTTCCGGATGAACATGGCAAAGGGAAAAAAAATACGACCGTTGATGGCGAGGGTAAGATCATTTTAAATTTGCCCGACTTTTAGGGTTCTTTTAGCGCTGGCCGAATAGCCATAGCATCGGTAAAATGGTCAGGAAAATTGTAAAGCTTTCAAATGTTTGATGACCGGTGTAATGAGGTGTTAAGTACGGGGTGTGCCAAGTGTTACAGTTAAAGTTGGAAACCTGAACCTGAACTAACAAAAAGCACTGATTAATAATACTAATTGGACCGGGTGGAGTACAATTTAAGGAGAAATCGCGCGAGTAATTTCAAAATCACGAGCACGATTTCTCCCTGAATTGTACGACAAGAGGTCCAATTACTAATTAATCGTACCTATAACAAATTTCGGAATTAAAAATGTCTTTTGAGAAATTCCCTTGAGCGAACACGTTTGTAGCGCTTTTCATAAGTTTTGAAAACTGTAGGAAACACTGCGAAGGAAGCCATTAAAGCGCGCGCAGTTGACGAGCCAATCACGTGGGTGTCCAATTACAAAAAGTTCAAATCCTCCGTAGGAAAAAAGATGGCGACTGGTACATTTACCCATAGTTCTTAGCGCAAGAAAACCGTAACAACGTTCATAAAAACGTACAGAAAAGTTATAAAATTTCCAAACCTTAAGGCTACTCAATGTCCTTAGTACAGGGACAAATATTGTAAAAATTTGGCTTTCATTGTGCCATATAGGCTGTGTTAGGTTTGCAAGGTGTTGTGGTAAAATGTACAGCTGATATCTTTTTTCCTACGGTGGATTGGATACCTGTAATTGGACACCCAAGGTGATCGCGTGCCAATAACGTGACAAATAGGCGCGCGGACAAGATAAGATAAGATAAGAACTTTATTAACGTGTCGAAGTCGCTAGCATACAATCTATACTAATTGGGGACACCTAACTACGATTACTTAGATTACTTAGATTGGAGAACCAATCACAATGCATATGTACTTTTAGGCATGCGCATCATCACGAGTTTGAATCCTGCTAAATCTTAGATTTATCCTACAAAATACCAATTATATTCTGTTGCCAGCAACTTACTGGGTGTCGGCGGGTTACCATGTTATAATCTGGCTGATGGAATCTGTTACAATGATTCACATCCTGGGCGTTGCACTCATCGGTTGATCTGCAGCGGAAAAAGCGCTACAAAAGGACGAAAAAGCACACAGTTAGACGTTGAAAACTACTTTACATACATACGGCTACCAACTTATATATCTTGAGGTTGACACCAACGTAGTTTCTTCGCAGCCATCGTTTGAAGTCGTCAAACAACGCTCCTTCCCCAAACCAGGGCTGCGAAGGACACTATAAGCGAACAGTGGTGGAATGTACAAAAAATATTTCAGTGTTCTTTAGGTCATTAATTTTTGTCAATACTTCTTAATAAAGGATTTTTTTGAGGGGGGGGGGAGGCAGGGGAAACGTTGGGCTATACATGTATCATCTAGGAACTTATATACCAACTATATGGGTCTCATCCAGACTTTTCAGGGGAGGATTTAGGGGGGCTGGATTGGGTGGCCACCCCCCCCCCCCCCCGTCGCTTTTGAAGATGCAAAAACTAAAACTAAAAATAAAATAGATTGTGAATGTTATAGCAGAAATGAAGGGAAACACTCTGGACAGTTACCTCAACGTAATTTCTACTTTGTGGCATTGCTAGTACTTATGATGTAACAATATAATGAGTAGGGTTTTTGTTTGGTGGGTTAGGTGGGGCACCTTACCTTACACTGTCTACTGGTAACATTCATGTACTGCAATACTGTGTCGAATGCATCTTCTATTGTGGTGTGTACCATGGGTTCCTGTAGCAAAAATATTACATAGTAAATGGTTTGAACCTGCATGAGTATCAGTTTGAGTGTGATCAGCTGAATGAAAATAGTTCCGAAAAGAACTGTTGCTGGTGACTGATGTTTCAGCAACCAAAGGGTGAGTCACTTAACACTGACCACGACTTCTGATCAGGTTGTTGAAACGTCAGTCACCAACAACAATTCTTTTTCAGAACTAATGTCACTCGGACAGTCAGACTATAAGAACTACCAATAACTGGGCTTAAATAAACCTTGAATAAACCTTTTGAATAAACCTTGACCTCCATTGTTTCAAATAGCTGATATTACAAGATGCAAATTAGTATGCATTTCCATTTTGCCCATAGGCATCCCATAATATGTAGCTATTTGAAACAATGGAATTCCAAATGGTTGCCATTTCAGCTTTTCCTTTGGACAAGCAGCTCTCAAATTTTGCTAGCCCTGGGCAAGTCTTAATTTGCTTTTCTTGATTAAGTTGGCAGACATCATGCCTGGGCCCAATACAGTCGAGTAGTGTGCAATAAATTCCTTGGGGACATTCATGCCATTGAATTTCGTACTGGTAGATGAAAATCCATATCATTTTATAGTGTAGGTTGTTATTCCTACTCACCTGTGAGGATTGAAACGAAGTGTTCGTTTGACTTGGCCACTCAACCTTCCTTAGTAAAGCTTTATTGAGAGTGGACACACCCTGTCTCCCTGAGCGACACAATGTACAGTGCAACCAACTCTTGTCATCCTGAAGAAAACAGATGAATACATTCCCAGAGTGATTGTCAGATGGACCGTATTGATTCTAAAATTTGAAGACATTGTCAAACTTCAAATAGGTAAAGTTTTGTAAGGTAAAGGTTAAGTCTGCATACGAGTCAAGTGGCCCATCAGGCCAGAGCTTATCCCAGTTTCTGTTGCATGAGGCAACTAGGAATATTTCTACTCCCCCCTGGATGAGATGCTAGTCCATCGCAGGGTTACTGTGATCATTAAATTTGCTGGTAACTATTTTACACCTGGGTGGAGAGAGGCACTGCAAGAGTAAAGTGTCTTGCCCAAGAACACAACACAATGACCCAGGCCAGGGCTCAAACCCGGATCACTTGATCTGGTGTCGAGAACACTAACCATGAGGTCACCACATCCCCACCTTTACAAAACTCTCCTTCTTCCTGAAAGTTCCAATGACATGATTTTACTTGACTGTGACGTACATACTGGATATACAGAACACTAGAACTAAGAATTCCTTCAGTTTGCCCTACTGTGGAACAAATGTAAGTAAATTCTCATGTCATTTCAAGATCCCAAATTATCTCTCAGCACTGAACTTCAAAATGCCTCTGCTATTGCTGTGCTCCCCTCTAAACGTACAGTAAAACCTGTATTAAGCAGACCCCACATTAAGCAGACACCCTCCATTAAGCAGGCACCAGCTCAAGTCCCAAAGTTTTATTCCCACATTTACTGTAAAATAAACCCAAGCCTGCAAATAACAGTCGGTCACCGGACAATTGTCTGGTAAATTTGAGGTTTTGACAGGTAGAAGCTTAGCCTGGTCGGACACTCTGACCGGGCATTTCTGCTAAAATTAAAAATATTTTAACTGGAAATTTGTGGCCGAATATGGGACAAGTTATTTTGTTATACTGCCACACAATACTACGCAAAAAAGCTTTGTTATCGGTTTTGTTTTTATTCCAATTCTAAGAATTTTATCACGCACAGTGCGTCGTCTCAAATATTATAATTATGTCGAATTGTAAACATGTCACATCAGCGCCACTATCCCTACATGTTAATTTATGCATTTTGTGGTGGCGTTGTGAAAGATCGTGAAACTCCATTTAGTCTGAATTACATTCATCTGAAAAACTACTAAAAACTGAGGTCTCATGTAATTACTTGTTGTTTGTTGCTACCAAGTGTTGTGGAATTAATTTTCAGTCGTAATACATTGACCCAATTATAATAATATGGAAATTGAATACACCGCCCAAATACTCACGTTTCGTTTATCTGAATGCAATCTCTTTCAAAAACTTTAAAACCTCTAAAACATGACCTAATGTTTTTCTAGTTCGTATGATCAAAAATCAGTTTAATTTTTAACTCTTATAGTTTTATTTACGTCTGTCAGCGTGGTTGAAATATAGTTTCCGTACCACAGAAATGTTTTTGTGAAAAGTGTGAATGTACAGATTAGTCACGCTTTATGGTCACGACCACTTCCAATTCCACATTTTAAATAACTACGCAAATTTTTTATTCACTTGACCCCAAAAACATCCAGAGGAAACTTGCGTTCAGAAAAAGTCGAAGAATTCATTTCAGCCAATTTTCAAGTCTCTGAATGTTCACACAGGAGATTGTTTCATCGCTTTTCCCGTTTTCCTTAGACATCTTGGGAAACTTGTTACGTTGGAAACGCTTGTGTGACTAGGGGTATAAACGTTTGTAAATTTGTCAATTTTCAACAGGTAAAATAATACCAGAGGTAATGTAAAGGTTCCCTTGCTGGTGCTAGTAGCGATTTTACACTCAGTTGACTTATAAGCTTTTCGAATTTACAACCAATATTTTGGCAAAGAGTCTACACTAAAATACCAAAATGTCTCAAATGTCTTTTTTTAATTTCTAACGACAAACAATTTTTTTTGTCCGACCAGACTGGCTTTTTGTCAGTTCAAAACTGGTCCTTGTCCTGACCAATGACCTGCCTATAGACAAAAATTATTTGCAGGCTTGTAAACCTGCATTCAGTGGACACCTCTTTTAAATGGACGAGGACACTAATATTAAGCCATTTTGTTGCACAAAACCTGCAGTAAGCTGACACTACAAGGGCTTTTTACTTCTAAAGGTCTAGCTGAAATTCCCTAAACATTGTTCAGTGATGTCATTTTAAAACTAAGTGATTATCCCAGATTGATGCATTGATTGACTGGACATTGTACTATGAGCAGTCTTAGCTAGTCTTTAATCTTACACTGTTTTACAAAAAGGTTAATAATTAACTATTATTTCACAACATACTAGAACCTGTTTTGAGGGGACACACTGTATTAAGTGGACACTAGTGAGGGTCCGATGAGTGTCCTCTTAATACGTAAGTCTTTGTTGGTATACATATATTTTTGATAATTGCTTTCTCTTAGTGTGCTTGTGTGTGCCTTTTTTTGCTTTTTGTACACTTGCTGTATCTTGATTCATACAATATATTGAAGTTTAAACTGCATCTCAATGCTTATGTAAGCTTCAGAGTTGTCCTGGTTATTTAGATGGCTTCAGGGCACAGTAACTGGCTGTGCACTTGTTGTGTTCTGGCCAAAATTCCATTCCTACAGAAGGCATTTTTTTTTTTAATTTATTTTCTACATGTGTCATGTTACGGTAAACTCTTGCTTTCGTTTCTTGATACCCTATAATTGTATTCTACTATGTCACTGATTTCATAGAATGATTGGGAACTAACTAGGGTTGTGTTTAGTGTCTGGGGAACCTAATAATGTTCAGCAGCCTTGTCTCTCAACTCAGCCTGAAGTGACAAGGGTTTAGTATTCTATGGGATGGGATACTAGTCCATGAGAGCTTAACCCCTCTTGCAGCATAAATTTTATCAAGTTGGTCTAACAGCTCACTAGCACTCATTTTGCTCTCCTGTGCACATGTGGAGAGATAAAGCCGGAGGCACTATATGAGAACAACAACAACAGTTTAGTTGCACCAAACAGAGAAAATATACCATCTTGTCAAGGACTGACACCACATGACCCCAGTCAGAACCACTCAAATATCTCGATAGACTTCAACCTCCAACCATTAGTACATCGTGTTTCCCACACCAAGATTAATGAGTGGTCATTGCTTTCTAAGCCTGATCACTTTCAAATTAAACGGCCTTTGGATATTTGGATTTAACCTGAGACAGATAACTGGCACGGACAATATCTGTCGCAGATACTGCTGTCTCTAGTGTAAATGTAGGTATGTAAAAGATGCTTTCATTCGAAAATCGTGCAAGTGACAAAAGGAAGGAAGTAACAAAATATACCCCTATATTTGAGAAATCGTTCACATCGGATCAATAAGAACGAAGGCGACCAAGGCAAGTCTTTCGGTCAGTAGGACTGTCTGTCGAAGGAAATTTTGCTAACACTACGAGGCAGGTCTCCAACTTTTAAGAGACTTGTTTTTAAAACATAATTATAATTAACTAACCTTTAAAGGCATGATATCGGAGGTTGTTTCTACTCCAAGCAACCGAGTTCACCGTTGTTGTTTCATGGCGGCGTGTACGCGCCAAGGACGCGCGAACCATTGCAGACCAGTTACCATCGGGGGTAGTGACAGGCAATTCGACAAGAGCGTACAGAATCCCCCAAAATGTTCAGAATCGCCCACTAAGAAATCGCTCTTTTTACTTCATATTTAGCTTCTGTATTTTGGGAAAAAACACTTGATTGCTAACAAAGTAAAAGTTTTCTTTGGGGTATTTGTTCCCACTGGTCCGTCTCCTGTGAGTAAACTTTGTCACTGAATGTATGTCAGCGGTTAACCGTTGGTCCCTTGGCGACTGCATGGCAACATCAACAAGTTTGGCACGCGCCAAAGTGACTGCGATCAGTAGCTCTAATGTGCTTTCTTCTTTGATCAGACGTTCCTCTCCAAAATGGTTAGTCCTTCCTATAGTCAGCAAGTCGCCCCTCTTCGTGGAAGACCTACGATCTTCGGAAATGTTTATGAAAAGAATGTTGTGTTTCTTCTCGACACCTCGGGTTCAATGTACCACAGTTTCGACGTCGTCAAAGAACACTTGCTCGAAATATTGTTCGCGCGCGCGATTTCTGGCAGGGATACCATGTTCAACATCATTGAATTTAACGAAGAGGTCAACAAATGGGCAGACAGATTAGTGGCTTGTACTCCCCGTACAGTTAGCATCGCTAGCGACTGGATCCACAAACTGAAGTGTGGAACATCAACAAACACTATGGAAGCTTTGATCGAAGCGTACGACGATGATGGAATGGACGCTATTTATCTAGTTACCGATGGTCTGCCTGATCAGAGTCCTCCAGTCATATTGGAAAACGTCCGTCGTCTACACAAAGGTCGGCCCATACATGCTATATATCTCACTGGCACGCACTCGGATCCTGCCGCAAAGGAATTCTTGGAACAGTTGGCTAAAATTACCAAGGGCTCTTTCCACACCATAAGCCTTACACTTTATGGAAGGATCCAGAAAGTCACGCCGATCTTCAATCAGAAGACTGAATTCATGCGACATTATGATGGCGAATTCTTATCACCCAACCTGACGAACGTATTCAGTGTAAACTCCTCCAGGCTTGAACGGCCAACCTCTGCACCCCCCGCATCAGGGTTTGTCCCGAGGATTTATGATCCAGGAACCCCAGTCACGCTCCTTAGGGCACCCCACGGAACTGTCCCTATTCCGTATGTTTCATGGAGTAAGTATGATCAGGAGAGAGGAACATCGAAGGTCCTTCAGTATGCTGATGCAGTTTTGGCATCTCGAGGGCTGTCTAAAGACAATGAAAAGTCTACTACCCGTACAAATGTGCCTGTAGCTGCCAGTATAATGAAAGGCATGAAGGTGTTGGCAAGAAAAGATTCCGATGGTCTCTTTTACATGGCAGTTATAAAAGAACAGGTATATCATCAGCACCAGGTTATGATAGCTGCTAGCAGGCTCCATGCTGTGAGATAGTAGATTACAGGTGGATGGGTGAAATGACAAGAAAAATCAGTCCTACATCCCCCTTCCATGCATTATTAGGGGTGGCAAATTGTCCCTTAAAAACCATGGGTCTCGCAAAATTTTCATGAATTTCATGGGTCTAGTGCATTCTCATTTTTTAGTGTTTGTGTGTGTCTCACAGTCTCAATTTTTTCACAAAGCTGTCTTGCAGTCTCAATTTTTTTCACAAAGCTGCCTTGCAGTCATGATTTTGTTCAAGGCTAAGAAAGTCGGAAGTAACGATTTGTTTATTTTTTATATCATCTTAAATGACATCTGAACATCTTAGAACCTGAATGTCTCAAGCTCGCATTTAGAAGTTGCAGTCTCGCACAGAAAAAATAAAATAGTCTCACCTTCTCCTAAAGTCTCACATTTACCATTCACCACCCATATTAATCCCTGAACATATACAGCCTTTGTGCAGGCTTAGTTGTGGAATGAAACATGATTATTTTATGCTCTGTATTAGAGTCAAAGGTTGGGATAATTATTATGATGGATAAATTTGATTTGCCAGAACACTACCGGTAGGTATTCCACAAGTAAATATCTCTCTCAAGGAATGAATGAAATACATGCTGGATGAATTCAACTTGAGTTCCTATTTATTGATTCATTTCAGGGAGAAAATGATACATTTGTAGTTGAGTTCGACCAATGCCCAGCCCTGCACAAGCCACACCTACAGGAGGTACCTCTGTTTGATATGATTGCTTACAAAGATGCCATAAGACACCATGTATGTATTGGAGACAAAGTATTAGCTCCATGGCAGAATGACGGGCGTTATGGACCAGGCACTGTTCTTGATGGAGTGGACCGCCGAGATCTTCAGCCACAAGGTAACGATTAAATGCTAATTTGGTTCTGTGAACGTGAATAAATTACCAGCATTTGCATAGATAACATGCCATCCCTCTTTCCCCTTAGTTTGTTAAGGGAGTGTCCAACAGCGGGAGTGGAAAAAATGCAAGGGAACACCAGGGGGAGAGACCCACAGCCCCTACAGAGTTTGTGTGACCAATTTTGTCCCTTTTGCTACTTTTATGCTTCTTGCTAGATAAACTAAGGGGAAAAGTGATTATGATCATACTCTAGATGTGGTTCACTTATTTGGTTCTGTTTCTGATAAAACAACATCAAATTCATGTACAGAATTCATGCACTAATGCAACTTACAGTTGTACATATAACTTGCCCGTGTTACTGGATCACGCACTAATTTATGTTATTTGCTAATAGGTTTTGAAGGAGGTGACCTTCTTGTTGCCTTTTACAATGGCCAAACGGAGCAGTTATCACCCGGAGTTGCTGTAAGAATACCACTTGCTGTGTTCGATCGCATTGTAACTGAACTTCAGCTACCCGAATCCCAACGACGGAAAATCAGGCTTGCTGCTGACACATCAACTCCACCCTACCAAGGAAGACCCCCTCCTGTTCACACAACATGGCAGCGACCATTTAGCCCTCCACGGCAACCAAAACAGGGAACATCCAAGCATGATTCAAAAGAAGCCCTAACTGACAAAATCAAATCACAGCTTGAGAGAAACAGACATTTGCTGGATAGGGTGCGGTTTGATGAGGAGGGGGAGCCTGAAGAGAATTTGTCTGATACTGACATAGATGAAGTGGTAGACATTGAAGACAGAAATGGGTATAGACAAGAAACCTTTGATGTTTGTGTCAGAACTGAAGATATAGGTGAGCATCGCATTTCCATAGTAACCAATTGAAACTGGTAATATTACAATGTATCAAATGAGGCTTATTGTAACCATTTAACCACCTAAACTCTCTTCACCTGAAATTTTAAAAAAGCTTTGTAACTTGTACTGAATTTTGACAGATTTTAAAAGATATACAGACCCAGTCGTGCCTGTGGGAACACCACTTTCAAAAGCTGGTGGAAGACCAGAGACCAAAAGACGTTGGCGCTTGTGGAGTTCAGGGGTGCCTCCACGACCTGCAAGATTCAGAGAGACAGCACTGGCAAAGCCAGCAGAAGTGCGAGATGACAAAAACCAACGCCCAGGATACCAGGAATATCAGAGTGTGGCAGGTGTGCCTTTTCCATGTGGGACAGGTAATATGCTGTTTTATCACGTGACTAACTCTGCAAGTGGGCAAGATGACCCAAATCCTGTGCTGTGGTTGGGATAACCCATTGACACCCACAAGAAAATGGTGTTCTTGATGCTTTGTATTAAATCCCTTATTGACCAAACTTGTTTGGTGAAGATGGTTGGATATTGGCCAATTGCTCTTTATTTTGCTTATTTTGTCCTTAACTGCATCTTGGCCAACATCCAGCCATCTTGACCTTACGCCTGGTCAATGATGGTACAGTCCATTTGTCATTCAGCTGATTGTCTTGATATACTATATTAAAGATGAACTCTCTCAGATATTTTTGTCATCTCTTTACCCACATGGAAGGTAACATAATTGAAGTCTACAAGTTTTGACATTGATTGCTTAGTAGTGATGTAAATGATGGGCAATGACCCAAGCAGGTTTTCTTGTGGAGTTCAAGCTAATGACCAGAGTTGTTGATAATTAACTTACAGACAAAAAATTTGATGGTGAAGACTGGCATCCACACCATCAATGGAAAAATACTGGAAACACAGCAGCAAGGTCTGGTCCACCACAACTCAGACACCATGAGTACCAGTCATCTAAAGGAGTACCGTTCCCACCAGCAACAGGTAGTATAACTACTTATTATAACCATAAATCATATCAGTAATACAGGGGTGCAGGGAAAAGAGCCAGTACAATAGAGGGGATCAAACTGAAAGAAGGCAGCCTCGCTCGGACTTAAAGGAGCTTCTACTGAGTACTTAAACGTTGGGCAACGTGTCTCATCAACCCATCAGCTATACTCTGGAAAATAAAGAAATTTTGTACTACCTAGAAGAACTAAACTGTTTAGATTTTGCAGCACTGTAGTGTTCAGTCACTCCTAGCCATCCCCCACCCACCTCTTGGCAGAAAACAAAATTGAATTTCTTCCCTGACTTTAAAAGACAGAGAAACCAGGGATGGAATATTTTTCTAGTTATCGTTAATTCCTCTATTTCTGCTTGGTGTTGAAATGTTCTTTTGAAATGGCAATACCTGTAAACTAGCTGAATAGTTTTCTCCAGCAGAAAGTTACCATTTACGATCTCTAATATTTGACTTTTGGCGTTCTAAGATAACAAATTCAACACCGGTTCTGATGGCAATTGGCGACCTGAATACGCCGGTGCTGAAGTGAAGCGGTCGTCCAATTGGGAGGATGGACTGGGTCGAGGAGATATCGAGAAAAATAGGAAAGACAGGAAACGACTTGAGACAAAGAGAGACGCAAACCAGAGATACCATGCACAGATAGCGAAGGATTCCATGGAGAAACAACAGAAAGAACGGGCTAGACAAGACTATCACAGGTGCCTAAGCAGAACCAGTTTCGTACAGTTTAACACTTACATGTAGCTTTTCTTCAACGTGACGTCGATAAATTTAAATTCACCACCGTAGCAAGTTTGCGAAGTTGACGTTACGAGCGTTAGGTCTTCGTCAGAGCAAAGCTTTGTGTTTTTTTTTTTTTGTTTTTTTTTGTTTTTTTTTTTTAAGATGAAATCCAAAGGGCTTACATTCAAATAAGCTATTTGTAGACTATGGTTTAATTTTACTTTTTTCGCATGTTTCCTTTGAAACGTCTTTCTGGTACCTTTGTGTCACTTTGGGATGCACAGGTAAACGACACTTGTATATGCACCTCAATAATGCCACAGAACGTTTTCAGTATTAATTTCGGAATTTGTCAAACAGTAACAAAAGATGCGACAAGTGACGATTCACTTTTTTGCAGAAAAATGGTTGACGAACGAACTCGTCAAATTTCCGAGAAGTCCGCAGAAAAAGCCCGACAAGAAAGCGACAGAATGGATAGCAAAAAGCAATCAAGTGAAAAGATTTGCCAAAAGGAACGAGAGAGACAAGAAAAGGCCGAGACGTGGAAACACTCGCGGATCGAAGCCATGAGAGAACGAAGAACACAACACGAGGAAATGGAGAACAGTTATGAAAGAGCCGCACAAGAACAGGAGTCGCAAAGACTGGTACGTGTTCACTAAACCCTTCCGGGAAAGGAGATGGAGATTCCTAGGGCGGACGCAACGAGTAAACAGATTTCCCTGGGGTTTCTTTCTGTCTTGCCAGCCAAAGGTTCCTTGCCGCATTTCCTGAACGCAAATTTACCGAAATTGTAGTCATTTTACACCGGGAAAGCATTGTAGTTTCCCTAGAAGATAACTCCAATCGGCAAACTTTGCCGTAATTCCATCAATACTAACGCTTTCAGATTGAAAACCCCGTACGGGTAACCGTTAATTCACCTGCTGACACTGCGAGTGATACGTCAATATTCGCCACTTTAGAAACGAGAAGAAACCTATGAAAGTCTCATCTCGAGGTGGCTTGTGGGACCGTTACAGGGACAAAACAAAACACGGGAAGCTGTGTTGTGCCCAGTAGCGATCCCAGTAGCGATCCCACAAGCGACTACGAGATGAGACACCCGAGATTTCTACGCGTTTCTAAAGTGGCGAACTGCGGTCTCCAAATTCTCAATTAGGTGAGTAGCACAGTATTGTTAGTCTAATGCGTAATTGTCCTCTGTCAGTTCCTCTCTACACCTTCGCTCTCTCTCTTCGTTCTCTTTAGTAAACTTTATCTCGTTCTCCTGCTTTCGATGCACGCGCTCCCTACTGTCATTTTAACTCTGTTCTCATTTTCTTCTGCAGAGTGGACTGAAGGATCGCGAGCAAAGGAGAGTGGAAGCTCACCACGATCGCTTGGTAACCGAGAGAAGAATGGGACTAGATAGGGAAGATCAGTTGAAACAACGAGAAATGGAACGTCAGGCGAGAATAGATAAGATTAAAAACACCGCGGAACGAAGAAAAGAAATGAAAATTCACGTGAAACAACAGAATGAACAGAAATATCGAGCAAGCATTCTTCCCTAGACACAAAGGGGCATAATGAGGATAAAGGACTAGACAATAGCTTGTTTGCCGATCAGTACTGAACAGTACTGAACTAGAAAATAGATACTTTACCTGAACACCAGTCCTTTCCTTCTTCAATAGCACGAAAAGCATGTAACAACGTGGGACGCAAGACTCTCCATCTCTCTTTGTTTTGTTGTTGTCGTTGTTTTTTCTCTCCTCTGCTTCTCGTGCCCCGAGCTTTCATGCGCTCTTCGAAATCTTGAAAAGATATAGAACTTCTACTGATACGTTCGGTATTCTCGTTCCCAGAACTAAATGCATGTATAGATTTCTCACTCGTTTGAGGGAAGAATAAACGTTATTCTTTCCCTTTCTCAACGCTCAGAATTCTCAAGAAAACTATGTTAAGGCCCTTGCTCTATTCCACTCGTGAAATGAAACGGAAATGACGCGCTCGGCTTGTACAGATGGGCGCGACTGCAGGCCCAACTGTAACAACTTGTTAGGTTTAATTTGCCAAAACGAAGTCATTGTAAAAGTCGGGTATGGATGCGTGTTCATGTAAATACTTAGCTGTTATGGGGAGAATATCGATAAGGAACGTTACACAGAGAGATTAAATCAAATATAAATGAAACGTGTATTGATTGCCCGATTATTAATTTTCAATGGAGGGAGCTTTGTACAAAATACAGATCTTCATAACTATCACTGCTTTTGTGTATTAAAGAAATCTGTGGACTCTTTATAATACTGAAGTCAGTATTTTTGTTCGAGATTCAAGGTTAATGCGTAGGTTTTTTTATTGGGATTCCAAGAGCCCTACCGGGATCGGGGACATTCTGTTGTGTTCTAGGGCAAGACCCTTTACTCTCACAGTGCCTCTCTCCACGCATGTGTTTAAATGGGTACCGGTGAACTTGATGCTGGGGGTAATTCTGCGATGACCAGCATCCCATCCAGGGAGAGTAGAAATATTCCTAGTCGCTTCATGCTACAGAAACCGGGATAAGCTCCGGCCCGATGGGTTACTTGGCTCGTATGCCACTTAACCTCACCTTTTACCTTTCCTTCAATACCAGTCAAAACTGAAGTTTAATGGCTGAACTACAGAAGAAAGAGCAGGAACGAGGGGTGAAGTCGTTTGACAGTACTTCAAATATGTACTTGACTATCTCACGTAGCCTGCTATTTACAGTCCAGTTCCTTATGTGAAAGGGGGAGGCGCGGTGGCCTCATGGTGAGTGCGCTCGTCTCCGGGATCGAGCGGTCCGGGTTCGAGCCCTGGCCTGGGACATTGTGTTGTGTTTTTGGGCAAGACACTTTACTCTCACAGTGCCTCTCTCCACCAATGTGTATAAATGGGTACCGGCGAATTTAATGCTGGGGGGTAACCCTGCGATGGACTAGCATCCCATCCAGGGGGAAGTAGAAATACTCCTAGTCGCTTCATGCTACAGAAACCGAGATAAGCTCCGGCCTGATGGGCCACTTGGCATGTATGCAGACTTCACCTTTACCTTCCTTATGTGAAAATGATCCGCCTGTCATGAACAGCGGAGAGTAAGAAAACGCCAAGTAACAAAGGAGACCTTCAAAAAAGCCATTTAACTTTTGGAGTACAATTGGCGAGAAATTCCAACACGTTCTTTAATTCCGTAGAAGAGACCATGATCTGACCTCATTTTCTCTTGTTCCGTATTATTTTTTTCAACATTTGCTTACTTCATATACTGTTCGAAAGACAACTTATGTCTGTAACAATAAACTTAGGCAATAAAGGAAATTCAAGTAGGATTAAGCATCTCTAGACTCGACATGATTTTTAGATCGGTTTCAAAACGTTTGCAGCAGAATTAATTGCATAAGTCAACAATGATATTTCTTTCTCCACTAGTTTCCAGTCTCCTGTTTTTTCCGCTTTAATCAGTGCGTAGTGTACCCGAGGGAAATAAACACCGCCGTAAAGGTTTGAAAGGTTAGGTCCGTAAATAACATGCCGTAACTGTTTATGATCGTTCTTCTCCGTCGTTTGTATAAACGCTTTCTCCAGTTGCATCATTTGATCGTTAAGCATGCGCAGTTTCTGAGGTCCCCCTTTAAACTTGTTTCTTTGAAACTCACGCGAAATTCTCGCAAAATTCTCTACCGCGCGAGAAAAGGCAACCGTGCTGATGTCGTGTGATTTAAGACGAGCGTTCGCTTCTAGAGAGTGAGCTTTTGACCGTAACAGTTCCCCATAGGTTGTCGTATTGAAAGGTAACAGTTCCGACTCGGACAATTTCAGAAGAAAAATCGCGGCAAATTTTGCCACGGCGAGATGAGTTTTAAATTCAGGATCAACGAAAGTTTTCATCCAATAATAAGTGTCGTGTATGGAATGATATACAGGATATGATCTTCGTATTCCATACATTCCTCCAAAGATATAAGACCAATCAACACACGAAACTCCAGTGAACTGGTAGAAAAGGGCGTAGTCACTTCCGAATGACAAATTATCAGTGACCGGCGTGCCGTTGACATGTTTCGTGACATCTCTCTCCAGCATCACTTCGTACATGCTTTTGCACGAGTGTGAAACTGTGGGATCACAAACTTCTTTTGTCAAGGAAACAGCCACTTCTTGAAGTAAAGGATTTGCGTCCACGTTAAGAGTGAAATTGCCATTAACTGCCACGTCCATGTTTAGGTAACCAACAGCACGATCCTGAAGAATCAGAGCATTTTCCTCAACCCACTCCGCTGACCCAACAACAAACACTTCCTCTGCATCCCAGCTGCACAGCATTATGGTCCGGCGAGGCCGCCATCCCGTTTTGAGCAACTCTCCCAGACCACGTGACACTTCCATTAACACCGACGTACCGCTGACCGCATCGGCAGCGCCAAACACCCAGGCATCTCGATGATTTCCCATGAGCACATAACGGTCAGGTTCCTCGGCGCCTCTGATTTGACCAATGACATTGTAGATGGTTTTAGTTTCCAGATCATTGTTAACTTCCATCCGTAACGAAAGATTTTCGTCTCTAAATCCTGGTCCAAGGCGATATTTTAAACTTAAACCCCCTTGCCAGCTTTTAGGTGCCTTACGACCTGCAGAAACAAAAATTCAAACATGTAATGTTAAAATAAAATGTTCGCAATCTGATTATAATTTAGATTGGAGTCTGGGAGCTTTGATTTTCTAAACCAGAAATAAGAAAACGAGACACTTGCCAAATAATTTATTATTCTGTGCAAAACACTACGGATATTTGAGAGCACTTGCTCAGGGTTGTGAAGTTCAACATTGGTTCCAAGTTTCTAAATGTCGTGACTGTATAACATATGGTGTTCACTTCTTTATTGTAACATAAATCACGTATTACGTCCCAGTTGGAAAAGCCCCGTTTCACCAACTATGTGGCTTCAACATGATTTGAACCCATAAACTCCATGACATCTTATGATGCGCTTATAACTGATTCGTAAAGCCGCTTCGCTTTGCCTTTAAAACGATATTCACTATCATTACTGATGACATTACCATAACTCCAACCCAGGACACCAGACAAACGTCTGTGCAAATTGACGGATGAAAACCTCGCAAATCATCGTTCTATGCAAGCTGCACATTGCAGAAGCTATGACCATTTTTATACTCAAGCCCTATTGGTCAATCTACACAGAATGTCTAGGGTGACTTTGGTTGAAGTAGTCTCACTGAAATACGGTATTGATTCACCAGCTGAAAGATATCAATAACACAGTGATGGCATATGGCAGAGGTATTCCGTTTTCTGTGAGCTTGCTAAAACACGCAAAACAGGAGAGTTGTTTTCACAAAACAAAAAACACCAAAACGTATGAGGATCGTGACGTTAAGCTCCACGAAAGGCGATCGGAACAATTCTGGCGACATTTCAGTCAACGTTGCAAGCACCTTCAGAAGAAAAACCTGGAGAATGCTGTATGAAACTCACCTTTCATTCGACGAAGTATCTCTTCCGCATCTCCATACGACAGTTCAAAGGCTGGAATTGTTGGCAGGCCACTTTCGTTGAGTGGCTGACGATATATACCATCACTAGAGGGAAAGCCTGGGGTGAGTGGGTCTCCAGGCCCCGTCCCGCCCATCGATGATCCACGCTGAATTCCAGAGTCTGGAAGCCACCAAGATCGTGGGAAAGTGTTTTCGTTTCCTTCTGGTGCAAACTGTGCAGGGTCAGTGTAGATAAGGGCCCCAGAGGCCCCGTGTGAAGCAGCGTTGAAGACCTTTCCAAGAAGATGATGAAAGAGATAAAGGGAAATTTGTGTAATCTGTTCTATTTTAAGATGATCAAAGCAGAAAAGAAAAGCTGCAAACTAGGGACGCGATTTACAATTCACAGTACGTATGACGAAATATGACAGGGTTTAAAGAAGACAAGATAGTGTTAAGTGTGGAAAAGTTGATCTCCAAAGAAGGCCTTATTTCCAAAGTAATCAATCTTCAGTCTAGTACCTGTACTCTCTCTTCAGTTCCGGCTCTATCAAGGGGTTGAACCCAGGTAGGAGAAGAGAGAATCCAGAATAACTTGCATAAACGTACTCAAAACAAGCCAGTCAAAGTGAAGTGCTGACGCGCGCGCGGATTTAAGTTGCTCACAGGAGAGCCCAAGCTCAGTATGTGACTGTTGTGACGGACCATTATACATAACATGAAGTCAGTGTGTAATATCCAGTGACAAGAGGAAATGATCATTATCTCTTGCCAGTGATTACGTCATGTTACTGAAACATTTTTTAAACTAGCAATTGAGCCTGGTACTTCAAGGTGTGTTACATCTGTGTAAACACATAGGTACAATACCAACCTTGTTTCCTCTAAATACTCTTCCTTGGCGCACAAGAACAATTTTATCTTTCAGAGACACGCCCATAGCTTTCAGCTTCCTAAAATCCTCTACAGTGCCAAAGTTGGCATACACAACGTCTCTTTCCACCACCCCACTGGGGGAGAAACCCAGAAAAAATGGTAAGTCTTTAGTTTTCTTTTCATCCTTTCGTAAAATCTGTCGAGAAAATAAAGAATGTTCACAATAAATAAATGCTGGACCAAAAGGCTACAATAGGGCCTGTGACCTTCTGGGTAGCGAATTGAATCTTGGGTAGCGAATTGAATCTCGGCTAGCACGAGACGCTGGCTGGGGAAGAACCTTTCCTCTCACTTCGAGCCAAGAATATAATGAATTGTGCGATGGATCCAGCAATGCATCGCTGTGCTATGTTCTTAAGCAAGACTCTCTTGATCTATACTCTCACTTTCTCTATCCATGCGATAAATGAATGGGGAACTGGAGCGGCATTCCATGCCACTTGGGATTCACTGCAAGACAGTTTCTCGCCAAAGCTCACCCAGGTTTCTTTTCCCTGGACAACCTTACATCACCGCAAGTATGTCTGTCTGTCTGTCTGTCTGTCTGTCTGTCTGTCTGTCTGTCTGTCTGTATGTATGTATGTATGTAACCATATGAGGAAGTAGCAGATCCCATTAAAATAGTGCTCAATACACATATAGTGTAGAGCTGAGTATATGAGTAATAACGAAGAGGCAAGATTTGCTGTTACTCCGAGTTTCGTGCTTACGCACTCATCAGACAGTATTTAATGATAAGCATTCCTATCAACTAGATATATATACACGGTATTAAACAATAGGCTAATTGCTGGACTAGTTGCATTACAATAAGTGATAGTTATACTGGAAAACAATAGGTGTGAAGACAGAAATTACGGGGACGAGTATAAACTGCGTGGGTGCAGTACAATATAAAGAAAGTGTCAAGCGTTCTTCAAGTAGAATTTGTTCTCGTGCCGGCATTTAGAAATAAGTTCTGATCTTTTGTTTAGTAGATTGTCGTTGCTATGTTTGATAATCATTAGTTTTTCTGTGAGGCAGAGGTCGCATCGTTTGGAAATGTTGTTGTAGGGTCTTGCACGGCTAATAATTGACCATTTGATGTTGAAGTCTTGTTTTTTGTCGTGTAGTTGCCAGATGTATTTAGAAAGTTCGGTGCTGTTGATGTGTTTTCTGTGCTTAAATGTGGATTTGTGCTGCGAGAATCTCTGTTTGAATGTTCCTTCTGTCAGTCCAATGTAGTTCTTGGTTGTGTTGTTAGTTGTAACTTGTGCGTTGTAGATTACACTGGGAGTCAGGCATTTGTTGTCTAGCGGGCATTGGTCTTTTTTGCGGCAGTTGCATTGCTCTCCGGTGGTTGCGTTGGCGTTGTTGTCGGCGTTTGTTATTTTCATGTTGTGTTTGTTGATTACTGTTTTCATGTTGTCCATGCAACTGTAGCTGACTTTGACGTTGTTTTTGTTGAAGAGGCTGTGGTATTTATGTTGGTTCGGAAAGTGCTTAGATATGAGCTTCAGGAATGTTCTACCGATGTTTGTCTTTACGTTTTTACTAAATGGAGGGTTGTACCATATAATGTTTCTTTGTCTGTGTCTGTTGCGTCGGGGGCGTGTTGGTTGATTGTCTTTGTTGTAAATTAGTGTTTCAGAGTATCCGCTGGCTTTCAAAGCAGTTTCGTAGATTGGTTTGGCCTTGTTGAATTCGTGTTCGTTGCATGAGTTGGCGGAAATACGGCGATTGATGGATGCTGGAAGTTGCTTTATTATGTTAGGTGGGTGGTTAGACTTTGTGTTGATGTACTGCGGTTCGTCGTTAGGCTTTCTGTCAAAAACATCTCTGGACCTCAAGCAGACCGTACAAGGAAGGACATAACAAGACGCTTCAAGACATATGGACTCAACATTACCATACAGACTAACATGAAAATTGTTAACTACCTGGACGTCACCTTCGATCTTACAAAAGGGACCTACTGCCCCTACAGAAAGCCTAACGACGAACCGCAGTACATCAACACAAAGTCTAACCACCCACCTAACATAATAAAGCAACTTCCAGCATCCATCAATCGCCGTATTTCCGCCAACTCATGCAACGAACACGAATTCAACAAGGCCAAACCAATCTACGAAACTGCTTTGAAAGCCAGCGGATACTCTGAAACACTAATTTACAACGAAGACAATCAACCAACACGCCCCCGACGCAACAGACACAGACAAAGAAACATTATATGGTACAACCCTCCATTTAGTAAAAACGTAAAGACAAACATCGGTAGAACATTCCTGAAGCTCATATCTAAGCACTTTCCGAACCAACATAAATACCACAGCCTCTTCAACAAAAACAACGTCAAAGTCAGCTACAGTTGCATGGACAACATGAAAACAGTAATCAACAAACACAACATGAAAATAACAAACGCCGACAACAACGCCAACGCAACCACCGGAGAGCAATGCAACTGCCGCAAAAAAGACCAATGCCCGCTAGACAACAAATGCCTGACTCCCAGTGTAATCTACAACGCACAAGTTACAACTAACAACACAACCAAGAACTACATTGGACTGACAGAAGGAACATTCAAACAGAGATTCTCGCAGCACAAATCCACATTTAAGCACAGAAAACACATCAACAGCACCGAACTTTCTAAATACATCTGGCAACTACACGACAAAAAACAAGACTTCAACATCAAATGGTCAATTATTAGCCGTGCAAGACCCTACAACAACATTTCCAAACGATGCGACCTCTGCCTCACAGAAAAACTAATGATTATCAAACATAGCAACGACAATCTACTAAACAAAAGATCAGAACTTATTTCTAAATGCCGGCACGAGAACAAATTCTACTTGAAGAACGCTTGACACTTTCTTTATATTGTACTGCACCCACGCAGTTTATACTCGTCCCCGTAATTTCTGTCTTCACACCTATTGTTTTCCAGTATAACTATCACTTATTGTAATGCAACTAGTCCAGCAATTAGCCTATTGTTTAATACCGTGTATATATATCTAGTTGATAGGAATGCTTATCATTAAATACTGTCTGATGAGTGCGTAAGCACGAAACTCGGAGTAACAGCAAATCTTGCCTCTTCGTTATTACTCATATGTATGTATGTATGTATGTATGTATGTATGTATGTATGTATGTATGTATGTATGTATGTATGTATGTATGTATGTATGTATGTATGTATGTATGTATGTATGTATGTATGTATGTATGTATGTATGTATGTATGTATGTATGTATGTATGTATGTATGTATGTATGTATGTATGTATGTATGTATGTATGTATGTATGTATGTATGTATGTATGTATGTATGTATGTATGTATGTATGTATGTATGTATGTATGTATGTATGTATGTATGTATGTATGTATGTATGTATGTATGTATGTATGTATGTATGTATGTATGTATGTATGTATGTATGTATGTATGTATGTATGTATGTATGTATGTATGTATGTATGTATGTATGTATGTATGTATGTATGTATGTATGTATGTATGTATGTATGTATGTATGTATGTATGTATGTATGTATGTATGTATGTATGTATGTATGTATGTATGTATGTATGTATGTATGTATGTATGTATGTATGTATGTATGTATGTATGTATGTATGTATGCACTTTCTCGTCTCAATATTTTGATTTCTGCGCATGCCCGAGCAAAAATGTCGTAAAACGCGGTGCTAGTGAAAAGAAAAGCGTGCTGTCATGTTGCAAATGCCTTTTTGAGTGGATTGGAGCTAATTTGGCCCATATCCTGCCTGAAAATCTCCAAAATGTCCAAAAAATGCGTTTTTGG
The DNA here is from genome assembly GCF_042242905.1 of Orbicella faveolata. Taxonomy (NCBI): domain Eukaryota; kingdom Metazoa; phylum Cnidaria; class Anthozoa; order Scleractinia; family Merulinidae; genus Orbicella; species Orbicella faveolata. Next base: position 24,426,557 of record NW_028301536.1, on the reverse strand, counting down.
CAAAAGCTCCAGGATTCAATGGGTTAAGGGTATTGAGACGAAACATATGTGGCAGGAGATAATGTGTGTTTTAGAACTGGTACCTCCTAGGCGTGAAAAAATGTCAAGCCACACCCACAAAACAGGATCTTGGTACCTCTGAGGGGATTTTTTCAAAATTTCTGACGAGCACCCTCATCCACGGGTCCTCCCCGGGAACCCTAGCTCTGTGCTTGGGTTTTAAAGTACTCAATCAAACCTTTTCATGTGATTGTGACCTGAACACAACTTGGCCATGACAGTAAATTTCCACTTTGCTTTTCCTATCTTTTCGTGGTGAGGTCATCAACACGTCATACTTTGCCATCTCAACTTGATCGAATCCATACTCCTTCCATTTCTTGACAATATGCTGCGCCAAGTCGTTATTGCGTTTCGAGCCGGCCAAATGTGGCTCTTTAGAAAAATACCTGAAAAACAAATAGGCCTTTCACAAATATCCGAATATTTTTTGGGATATTTAGAAAAAATTAATATATTTTGAAAATTTAGGGATATTTAGAAATATTCATAGCTTTTCTTGGCCGAGCCCTGTGTTTTCCTCGCCAGTTTCTTAATCTGTGCCGAGCATTCCAGTTCAGTTGTTGAAAAAAAAATCCTTATCACTTAAAGCAGCAATTTCCCCAAATGAAGGATGCTGGTAATAAACATCGAAGCGCCTGAATCTTTCTCCGTTACTTCTTCAACTACTGCAAGAAAATTTCGAAATTTAGGACTAAGTGATTCAAAATCGCTTTATTTTTAGAATGAACATAATTTATATTTAGAGGGTTTTTTTGATATTAAGAAACATTTTTGTCATTTTTGGTCATATTAAGAAACATTTTTGAGGGCGGAAAGATATTTAGGCGATTTTACGTGATATTTGTGGAAAGACCTAATTTACACAAAACAAAATGACCTATTCTAAGAAGGCGTCTAATTTCTAAAAAAGAAGCCAAGTGGTGCCCCCAGGGCTAAATCCCCCTGTGTTTTAGAACGTTCCCCGCTCTGTACAGTCCCGGTGTTCGTTCAACCGTAAATACAGTTCCGAGCGGAAAAACTTATCGTCACAAATGAGAAAACATTTGATATTGCTTACCTTAAATTCTCTTCCAGATTTTCCGCTCTAAGCGAGTTCAAGAGTTGTGTTTTAATGTGCGAAGCTACATCGCTCGTGCTTCTCTGCTCAATCGGATTCATTTCCGTTCCTATTTCTTTGTAGTTTGACGGATAAATCGAGTTTAGTAAGTGTCCGCCAAGGAACGAAACAAAACTTACCGCTACAATTGAAGAAAATTTCAAAAACACTCTGAGAAAAATAGTCCTAGAGCAGCTTTTCTGGGAACTGTTTACATTTCCTGCCATTTTTACGCCTTGTTTTAGCGGTAGATACAATTCTTGTAAGGCCTCACAATATCAATAGAACCTGTTTCAAGCTCCTAATAAGTTGGCAAATACCTGTAATGTTACATGTAAAGTTCATATCTTTACGTAACCCCTATGAAAGATATAAATTCACGGCGGCATTTCTTTGAAAGTCACCTGGCAGAATTCGAAAATTCAGTTTTTAATGTACACGACGGAGTCAAAAATCAACCGTTAGTATGGCGACCTTCAACTGTATGTCCCCCTATCCCTTCGCGTGCATGGTCTTTTAATTCTTGCCCATTAATCAATTTGCTTCGCTATGCATTGGTTGCGGTCAGTTCCACACCTGTTCAGTTTCAGCCCCTCAGCAGGATTCACTACTGACTAATGGTTACCGGGGTATCTTCAGTCCAACGAATGCAGCGCCGCCCGATTACATCCGAGATACCCTAAACCCCATATCAAATTAAAACTTACAGATCTAGCTATTCAAAAATTTTATTAGGTTTTCCGAAAAGAGAATTATCGAGTTTTCCGCGAAGTCTAAACTGGAAGGTATAATTCAACTTTTTTCAAAGTCCCAACTGAACACGATTTCTATATTTTGGGAATTTTATTTTACTTTTTTTTTCCTAAGTCAGGAACCCAAACGTGCAAAAAGGGTGGGGTTTTCCGTTGTTAATTCTATTGAGAGTTTTCACTCACGTGGCCAGCAGCCATGCAAATTTATTGGAACAAAAGGAAGTGTTTACATAAGAAAAGTGTTCAACTACCACAGGACTGGTGTGGGACAACAACATGGCAGCCGTTTCATTGTTTTGCGCAACCAATATGGCTGTCGTGATGTCATGTATAAACGCTCTATTGCACTCGAAAGTTGCGGAACATTTTGAAAATTGCTGTAAAAAGTTACGGAGTGGCCCCACAGAAATGACTCCCAACGAAATAATTTTTAGAATTGTGAAATTTCCCCAACACGCTTTTGTTGGAGATGGGTTAATCTATCAACTGACCAGATTTGACTGAAATCGGACCAGCTGCCTTTGATTTGTAATAACACCTCAAAGTGTCCCCATCCAGGGAAAATAAAAATTTAAGTAAACACCAATTAGCTGTCAATTCGGGTACTCCGGTGAAAAACGGTTGTGTCTACTTCTCGATGAATATTTATGCTTTTGAATTTTCTTATTTTGACTGAATGCTCATAGTTCAAAGAAACGGAAAAAACGAAAGCTCAATGTTTTTAAGGTACACTTCGCGCAGAAATGAATTATTTGATGAACCCACCCATGTTTAGTTGTCTACCCTTAATAAGCTCTAATATCACAGGTGACCACCAGAGCCAACCAGAAGCGGTGTTAAATTTCGAAGCTGGTCCACGACCATGCGTCTCTGTAAATTACACCATCGTAAAAGCAGAACCAAAGTTAACACTTTAGCCAACAGGCCACGTTCGATATATCATAGTTAGTAGAGGGTACTATGGATATATCAATATTCTAACAGGGCTACGAGGCTTTCAGGACAAACTTCTACATTTGCTTGTGTTTTCTTTGTTTCCAAGTCTCTTTTGGAAATTGTGAGACAAAAGAAACAAAAAATTTGTAATTTTGATCCGAAAGCCTCGGATCCATGATATCGAACGTGGCCCATCACAAAGGACACATACAGTCCATTAAACCAATCAAAACTCGCGGCAAATACATGTGGCTGACGCGAAGTTACCAGCCTCTGTTCGAAAAAAGAGCTCGCGCTTCTCCGCCGAACTCTCTTCTCGGGGAGGAGCCAGACCGGACTCGAGTGAGCGGCGGAAATCGAGCCTAAAGCAAAGCGTGGGAAAACGTGTGCGAGCGTGGCACGATTGGTTTGGTTTTACTTCTGATTACATGACTAAGTGGCGCTTCGAGTGGTGATGCAAAACCAAAGTAAACGCAAATTACTCTCGACACTCGAGTGAAAACAGTTCTAAATTAAACAACTACAAGTTAAGTGGTTAACACTGAGGTTTAGTTTATGATATGCTTTGTCGTTCCAAAGTGCTTGGCTAATAAGATTGGGTACTGGAGACATACAACTCAAGAACAAAAAGCTTTCCATACCGCCTCCCCGTTTCGGGAGCTTTAACTCCTCTCGAATGGGATCAGTCAGGGTAACCGGTCATTCAGCCCCCAAGTCAATTAGCCCCGAACTGTTTACCCCCAACCAGAAGTCGAAAACACCGTCTATTTCTCACTCTTTAAGCGTGAATAGGGGCTAAGCGACTTCTGGTTGGAGGCTAACCAGCTAGGGGCTAATTGACTTGGGGGCTAAAAGACCAGTAACCGATCAGTGCTAACCTATTGCAGGGTTACCCCACTATTTATAATTTAAGTTCGGCGGCAATCATTTATATAAATACACTTGTGCAGACGGAGACTCACGAACATCACGCTGCTAGCAGGCCTGTCAGCTTTTTTCAATTAAATAAACCGAAATACATACGTATACCTAGCAACATGTTTATAGCAAAAACCGGAGGAGTTGTTCAACAGGTCATTTGCGAGTTGCCTTTTGCCTCTGTGTCAAAACGAGTCTTCGTGTAAAACCATTCATATGTAAATGTGTTTCCCCGACAGGTTCATTTTCATGCAAATCAAACTCATTTTCATATGAAAGGTTTTGCACAAAGACTCATTTTGAAACAGAGGTGCAAGGTAACTCGGGATTGGCCTATTGTCCTGAATTGGATACCGCACCTTGATTGTTGTTGACATATATAAATTTTGATTCTGTTTAGCTCCAGGGAGGCGTTATGACCCACTGGACTTAAAATCAAGCAGTCCGGGTTGTAGCCAAGTTTTACAATGCCTTCATGTAGTTCAACACGGACCAACAAGAATGCGCCAAAGAAACGGCTCTTATCTCCTCGTCTGAAAATCGGATAGGACATTTGAACGAGTCTAGACCCATTATTTGCGCGGCAACAATTCTGTATTACAATAATAAGCGTTGTTTCCGTGACCCATGTCGAAGGATACAGTGTGGGCGTGAGTTGAACTTTGTTACAAACTGGCCTTCAGTACATAAACCAACATACAAGTACTGATATATTTAGTCCGACTCATCACTGGCGTGAATTGTCATGTGTCCTGAACAAACAATACACTCCTTCCCTTTCAACTCCGATCGGCAATACTTGCTAACATGGCTTTCAGCCTATTGACAAAAAAACAACAACAACACACAAGTACAAGTATACAAATATGCAATGAGTGATTCCAGAGAAATATCCATACCCACCCCAAGGAGGGTTAACGGGGAAATTCCAAAGGGGATGGGGGACTCAAAAGGCCACATTTTTACAGCGGAGTATAACAACAACATGAATTTTCAGAGGGACTGGGGGGGTTGTTTAAACTAAAGATCCCTCCATGGGAGTGGTATGGATATTTCCTGGAACAACACATAATGAAAATATTTGCAGATTAGATGATGGACATTTGAAGACTATTAATTTTGATGTGATTTACTCTTGAATATAACACAATGTAGTCAGTACAATCTACCACAGCACTCGTCAAATAATTACAATTCAAAATAATGCAGTCTATTTCACAGAAATTTTTAAGTGCTGCTCAGGTTATAAGAATGTCAGTGCCACTTAGTAAGGTAGATATACATACATAGTTGGAGGAATGAATGGAGGTTCAACAGGATTAGAAGACAATTGATTGGCCTTTGCATGCCAGCGCTAAACTGTTGGAAATGAGCAAACCATCGTACGGTATTCTGAAATCATTTTTACACAGACCTTGCTCCCAACTAGGAGTTCTTCAGTTTCAAAGTCAATTTCATTTGACACAAGTGTGCAGTTATCACCACCAGTCTTCATAACATGTTTGAACACCTGTTGAACATTACAAAGGAAAATATAATTCTAGGTTTCCCAGGGAATGGAGGAAGAAGCTACTTGGGGTGAGAACTACAAAGCCAAAGGTTAAGTCCAACCTCAGGCCAAAGTAAGTCTTCATTGGGCCAAGTGGCTCATCAGGCCGGAGCTTATCCTGGTTTTCACAGCATAAAGCAACTAGGAGTATTTCTACTCCCCCTGGATAGGATGTTAGTCCACTGCAGAATTACCTCCCAGCATTAAATTTACCAGTACCCCAATTTATACACTTGGATGGAGAGAAGCACTGTGAGAGTCAAGTTTCTTGCCTAAGAACAAAAATTATGCAATGAACCAGTCAGGGCTCAAACCCAGACTGCTTGATCCAGAGTCCAGCATGCTAAACAACTAGGCCATTGCCCCTCCCTCTTCAGGTCAAAGTGGATGCTACTATGTCAATTAAAACTTATCGTGGTTTATCTCTCAAGATAGAATGACAGCTCATTGCAGGTTACCCATTCCCCCAACACTTGTTCAGACTGCTCAACAGTTTTTAGGCACTCATTTTAATTGTGTAATTCCAGAAAATATCTATACCTCCCCCATAGAAGGGATTTTTTCTAAGACCCCTCCTCAAGGCCTTCCCTAGCCCAGCCCCTCTGGAAATTCTAATTAAACTTAATACATTTCTTTAAATGTTTTGGTCTTAGAGACCCCCTCCCCCCCCCCCCCTCCCCTGCCCCCCAACAGCAGGAACTATAATTTTAAGAGTCAACTCAGTTGTGACTCATACTCATCCTGAAAGGATGAATGAGCTACAATCCTGGTAAAAAGTCTTGGGACACTGCACTTTTGCCAACATATGGTCTTTCTGTCCACCTCCACCTCCCCACCCCCAACACAATGTTGATGTTGATGCATCCAAAGTAGACCCACTATTCTAACATTATTTTAAGGGGAGTGGGGTTCGGCAAATTAAACAAAGACTTCCCACTTCAAAATAATACATCACCAGTTGTCATTTTGTCAAGTGTCCCGGGGACTTTTGGCCAGGATTGTAGCTCTTGCTGGACCAAATACTTGACGCTCTACAAAATCTCTTGTTACCCATGTTCGAAACGAAAGATACAGACTGAGTTTTTGTGTGAAGCTTGTGGGCCATTAATTCAAAGGAGGAAATCAAGGATCCATAGTTTATAGCACAGACTGAAAAGAAGAGGTTAGCAAGATATTAGCAAGATATCTCTACTTGTGCTTGGCAGGTTTGGGATAAGCTTGAAATAAAATAATTTTAGTGCCCATTGAATAGAAACCTAGAGGTATAATAAATTTAACTATTTCTAGTTATGCTAAATGGATTGACCAGTAATGAGACTGCTCAAAAACCAGCTAAATTAAATAATATATTCTTACCATATCTTTATTTACTTCATGATCAATAATGGTGATCACGTAAAATAATGGCTCATCATCAAAACAACATTCAGCAAATCCTTCCTCTGGTGGACCACATGCTGTTAATTAATATTGGATAAAATATTTGTGATGTAATTTGGTCGAGATTAGATCATGGATCATTAGGTTGATGTAACTGTTACATCTACATGTATAGCGTGACTGCTGCAGGTGATGTTGATAATCAATATTCAATAACTGAATCAGTAAAAATTACCAAGACCTTGATTATTGATCTTGCCATCACAAGAAGTTAACACAAAAAATGTTTTAGCATGTCTTCAGAACTTTTATAATATGTTGTGAATCCACAAGACAGCTGCACTTAAGAGTGTTTACAGTAATTTAAATTATCCATAGGTCTACATGTATGTAGGTTGCCTACTTTCTCCCATGACTCCATATTGCTTTTTATCCTTTGTTAGAAGTGTTCCCTGAAATAGGAAACAGAATGTGCATTTTAGTTCATGTCACTGCAACACTTTATCCACTACAATTACCTTTCTCAATTTTTAATAATTAAGAATTGGTTCATGGTCATCATGCGTATATAGAGTTATGGTTGCACGCGGGAAGTTTGGAGAGTATGAAAGAAACGTAAGAGTTGCTCAAGGCGACAGCCAAGAACAACTCTAGCTTCTTGAGTGCTCTCCAAACTTCCCAAGTGCATCCATAACTTGATATAAGCACAGCTAAAAGCATGAACCAATTCTTTTATAACATGGCGATAACAACTTGGGCGCTAAAACATGTTTTCTTTGTGATTGACTACAAAGTTCTCACAATACGTGGTGGAAGAAAACAAAGGTCATTAGGATCCTAACAAGCCACAATCGTTTGAGCAATGGATGAGCAAAAATGCTTAACCTGGTTTCTAAAATTGTCAATGAAAAATGCACTTCTTCGAATTAATTATAATGAAAATGTAGGCAGACAAAGTCAAAAATACTCAATGAAAATGTAGACAAACAAAGTCAAAATACTCGCATTTAAGTAAACATCTTAGCTTGGCAAAAGTCAAAGGCTTGAAGTCGAGTTTGGATTGTTCAGAATAATCTTCACATTGATTGCCGAAACTTAAACAAAAGGAACTTGCACTAAACTTAACGGAAATTTTGCAGCTAAATCAAAACTGTACATGTCATCTTATATACGCACGGCCGTGCGTACATAGAGATTTCGTTCATGATGGCTCAATAGGAATTAGATAGGACTAGTGCATGCGCTATGTTTATAATTTATTACTTAGTGTGCACTCTCATGCATGGCATGGTGTGTGAATTTGTGTGTGCAGTAAGGATGCACAGAAACTATTAGCGCAAACATCCTTAAAAGAATGCACACACCAACTCAATTACCATTGTAATAGCTGTCCAACAGTAGCAATTAAATAATGAAAGAATGAAAGATGCAAATGCAGCTATAACACTACTGGAAAAATGACCTGAAAAAATTTCGAGCTCTAAACGGGATTCGAACCCATGACCTTCGCATTACCGGTGCAATGCTCTACCAACTGAGCTATCAAAGCCACATGAGAACAGTCGTGTGTGAGTTCAGCCCTATATGTTCAGTGGACATAATACTCAGCTCAAGGATGTGAATTCCATAGTAATAGATGTCTAAAAGTAGCAATTAAATAATGAAAGAATGAAAGATGCGAATGCAGCCACAATACTATTGGAAAAATGACCTGATACTTTCAATTACCATTTTTTAAAATTCTTCAAATTTCTAAAAGCTATTAATATTCAATTCCCTTGAAGGTTCAAGAAATAGGGATGTAATGGCCACACCTAAAATACCCACCCCCTTCTCACACCCCACCCAACTGGGGCATGTTACTGCTTTAACAATAACTTTGTGCAAATCTTGAAGTACATGACTGTATTAATTACAAAATATTCCAAAGAATAATAAATAAAATTCCAGTCATAATAATTTGTGGTGGCATTCACTATATGTCAACAGGGGCAAACATATTAGCTTTGATGGCAAATTTAAGTGACATATTCAAAACTTCAACCTCCCCCTCCTCCCCTCCCCCCTCCATCCCCTGCTGGGCATTATGTATTTTGCTTTTTCATTTGGTCAGATTCCTATCCCCCAAGGCAAAAATGGTGTTTAAATACCCTACCCTGCTGTTATACTATATGATCAAATGCCCCCATTCCCCGGAAATCAATGAGAAAGACTATTATTTTTTGATGCACAGTGTATACAAAGAACATTTTTGTCCCTTCATTCCTTCTGCGACGCTTCGCCATGATCTTAAGGCAACCTGTTCAACAACCCAACACCCACCCCCACCTAACCCTCCATATAGAGTCACCTCTGACCGGGCCACTAACAATTCTCGTCTGGAGCACATCAGCAAGTCCAGGGTACACCTGGGAGGGAGTTCGAAGTCTCTAATTGATCGATCGATATATTTCCTTGCACGTTAAGCTTATTAAAAGCTTAAACCTTTGCATGGTCTTCCACAAGACTACACTTCTAGTCAGTATGCCATCAGCAACAGTAACAGGGATGAAACAGAACTTTACCTGAAACCAGGAGCCATCATCAAAGAAAGACAAATATGCCAGACCTTCCAGCTCAACAGCGCTCATGATCAATTAATTCTACACACGCAGGACTGTCCACACGCAGCAAAAGCCGCCCGCAGCCATGTTGGTTTAGATCCCAGGCCTTGACAATAAAAGCAAACGCGCGCAAAATGGGCGTGGGTTGCGCGCGAGATCGTGCAATCACATGCGCCCACTCGTGACAACGGGGCGTAGACTAGGTTGAAGAGCCAAAGCCATGGCACACTTTGTAATGTCTTTATTTTATTTATTTCAAACTTGATTGAGTTCGGGATAGTTTTATGTTACGCAAAATTTCGAATACTCATAACCCAGTACTCGAGCGTACGGCTCCGTGACTCCAAATTCTTTGGCGTGACTTAAGTTTTATGTGTGCGACAAACCATGGACAAACACAGCTCGAAAGCAAAGGCTGTAAGGGCAGCAAGTATATTATCGGACGTTCGACGGTCTTGATGCTAACGTGAAGGGAAGAGTGGGAAAGATTGAGTAGTGGAAACCAATTATACAGGATGATCATCTTTACCTCTTGCCTATCGTTTTCTTTTCATGACTTTCATATCCCCGTTTGACACATCCTCTTTTGTTCCAATTTCCGTTCAACATATCGAGAAAACAAACAAATAGTCCAGCACACCACCCATGAAGGGAATCTTTTTTCGGTTAAATATTCAAATCACTTTCGGTTTCGTTTAGATTCCGCCATTTCTAATAAGGAAACCATTTGCGACGGGTTTGCGATATCATTGAGCATCGTTAAAAAGCTGATCCATAAAATCACCAACTTCACCAGCTATCCCTAAAGTAAAGCAAAGGAAATTGCTCCTCCACTAAACCCTGACTAAACACAGTGAATAATTGTTCACTATCGTCATTCGTTTTGATGATTGAGCCTTGGTAGATGTGCATACTATTAGAAGATCGAGTTCCTGTTTGAGAGTGCAAAGGATTTCAATTTAGTTAGGACCTCAAAGATTCACAGGTTTGTTGCTTTGATTTTAGAATTATGTACATGTATAGAGTCAGCTATTTCTGATCCACCAGGTACACACGTCAATATTTAATAAATACAATACTGAATCCTGCCTGCCGCAATCTTAGTCACATGGAGTCGCATCAGTTATGTTCCACTGATACTGTTGTAAGTACAGAGTTTAGCTAACAGGGTATATTCATCTCCATTATCGATAGCCGCTAACCGTAAACAGGCTAACCTGGGCGCTATTCAGGCTAACCTGAGTGATATTCAGACTAACCGGAGCGCTATTAAGGGCTAAGTCGGCAGTCTGCAAATGTCATACAACAGTCTGACACACAGGTAGCTACAGATAAAAGGCCATGTTATGTTTCTGTCAAATCGCCTGACTTGCAATGCATCGAATTGTTCCAATAACGTCAAGGCTGCTCCCATTCGCCTGTTATTCATTTGGCTATTAAGTAGGATTCACAGCGTAAATGAAATGGCGCATACGATTTTCTTGTTTCTCGATAAAAGGCGGAAACAATAATGATATTTGTCTGTTTCTCACTCTAGCGTGGGAGCGCAGACGTATTTATCACTGTTTCCGCGGTAACTTCAAAAGACAGACCATGCAGACTGCATTTACTTTTGACTCGCATTTTTTCAGTTCTAGTCACAAAATAGCGTTCAAATATATATCGGTGTGTTTGTTATTTATGCACAAGCCACACTGCACACAAGCTCAGTATGTGACTGTTGATTCAGTGGTCTCTAACAGACGATCGCTTCATAGATTTTGTAAAAATTACTCCGGCCCTTTAGTCCTAAATATGCTTTAAAAATAAAGCTATTTTAAAATTTTACTTGTAATGTAATTTCACAAGTAGAATTTTGGTTTACAAAATATAATTCCAAGTGATCGTTGGAGCGTGTCAGCGATCATACGAAAAAAGCCGAGCCCATGGAAAGATGACAGAGAACCGAACATTATTTGACATGCTCAGTGCGATACGGTTGCCGTGATAAGTTGATGCGATGGTAAATTTATCTGGCGTTATGACATTGGTGTTTTTATGGCGATTTAGATTACGAGTAGTCCCTCTTTCGCTTAGTCCGTCGAGCGTGACGCAACAGAAGTCAAAGAAAACCGTGAGGAAAAAATGTCTGGAGGCATCTATGAATAAACCTCGAGAAAAGAATGGCGCGGTCGACGGACTAACCGAACTGGAAGTACTACTCGTAATCTAATGGCGATTCAAATGGACACAATTTGCACCCGAGATGTATGGAAGACACAAAGAACATCCTATGGTGAGGTAAGTGAAGTTTGTTCCTATGCTTTATTTTGGGAATATTAAGGACTACAGGGAATTACCCATACAAAGTCTCTTAAACGCGTTTGTCTACATGTATTGAGTCAACAGTCAGGTACTGAGTTTGTGCGGCCTGTGGGTAATTAACAATATTTCCGATATTTTAAGCACTATTTTGTAACAAGAACCGAAAAAATGGGAGTCAAAAGTAAATGTGAAAACTAACGGTAAGAAATCAAAGGTCCCGGCCTGGGCTGCCTCGTGTTGCTGCGAAGAAATCCATTTCCAAACCAAACAAGTGTAATGCAAGCGTAACACTAGATATACATTTTTACTTCTGTTAATTTTACCAATAAAATTTGACCTGCCTTGATCTGGCCCGACTCGACCCTTAATTATTGACAATTAATTTTGTAATCTATACCTGTTTGCTTACTCTCGGAAAGTGTACATTATATAATAGTTTTTAAGCGACTCATTGCCTGTGATCCCCCTAGATTTCCCCATGTTATGCTTCCATTTAGATTTTTGGGAATTCAGTATTTACAACCGTTTACCAAAAGGGTTTCCTAATTTCCGAATTCCATGTCGTCCATTTTAGGAATGTTTATCCGGTTATATATTTAAGACAATTTTAAACTTAAATCTCTTGTTTGTTGCTTTATTTCACGGAATGAAATGATACTGATATCAGAGGAATCGAAAACCAGTCAGCGAGAATAACTTCTGGGTAATTCGCGAATTGTCTAAAAGTTTAGACTATGCTCTCATGCTAGCCTGTGTAGAGGCTACACATGCTAAAAATTGTAATGATTGTTCGATTCGTCTTTTCTTCAAAATAAACTTTAATCTCGGATACGCGATCAAATTTACACGTTTTCTCGACTGTTCGACTCGACTTCACTCGACTATTGACTTGACTCGTTTAGAATTTTCAAGTTGACAACTCCTTCTCGACCTACTGTTACGAAAAATGTAAACTGGTGTACACATCACGTGCTCGCATGGAAGTGAGGTGATTTCAACAAGTTTTTTTGTCGACTTTTTTGTCGACTTTTTAGCCGACTTTTTTAGTATTTTTCGCCATTCACAGGAATCTTACATTAGGAACCCAAAGAATGGCTACACAGGAATGTACCGAACTCACTCCGTACCTTCGTGTCCACGTGACCAAAGTCACGTGGACACGAGGCAAAAAAAGGTACTCAGTATTCACGGTCTGCACAGTCTTCACTGGTCCTCACGGTCTGCAGTCTGCATGGTGTGCGTTTTGGAGTGTCCGCTATTTTTATAACGATGTTGAATGTTTCATCAAACAGGCCGGCTCGTACAAACAGTCTTCTGAAACTTCCCTCTTTTAACTAGATTTTAATCTTGGTTGATACGAACTGACCGTAGCAAAATAAAGCACGAAAATGACCACCATGTTATGACATAACATGGTCACGTTGCGTGATTTGTCAGACTAAAATTTCTTTGTTAAAGACAGACCGAGACATAATCAAATATATGTTTTCATTTTCGTTTTGCACCCGCTTTCAGTATTACGTGTATAGGTGACATCTTTCGACATGCCATCTTCCGCTATGCTATGTAACCTGGCCTACGTCAAAAATGTAACCATAACGGATTTCTTTACACTAAAACTCGAATTTTAGTCATGAAAGATGGATTTATTTGACATGAAACTAAGGTTGGGAGTACCAAAAAGTCATTCCGGGAGAAATAAATCGACTGTTTTGAATGTTTACACCTTGCGAACATTAAAAGCGGCAGTAGCCCAAAACAGAAGCATATCATATGCTTCTGCCCAAAACTACCGGAGGTCACTATTGAGAGCCGATCGACTACACTAAAAGTGTTTGAATCGTCCCATTAATAGGGAAACATGCACAATCCGCAATCTTCTTCAGCCATTTGAGGTTAGTAATTGTCATTTATCTGTCATTTGTTCCGCTAATAACTGGAAAATTGCCAGTTTCAGAGTTAAAAGCTCTTTCAGCCCTTAACATAACATGTCAAAAGATGGCATGTAGAACAATGATCGAAAGATGTTCGCCTATGCACGTAACAGTGAAAGCGGATGTAATTTGTATAAGCCCTTTCTACCAGTCCAAGGGCATTTTGCTTTGCGATTGGCCCAGAGATCTCTTCTTCAATTGACTAACTAAACTTACATATTTAGATTCCACCGCGTGGGACATTTTCACCTTGTTATCCTCCCTTCCCCTCAGCCTTTCTCCTTCCAACCCCTCTCCTCACAAATTCCGGTCCCCCTCTCCCTCTTCTCCCACTCATGGGTACCGCTGGTGACCACTAGTAAGGATTAGACCAACCACCTCCCTTTCTTTTCCTCCGACCGGCCTTTCACCCTCCTTTTCCCCTAGCCGGAAGCGTATACCACTCCGGCTTCACCCTTTCTCCAAGCGCACTGGCGATGTTGTTGGCAAGTTAAAACTTGGGATAGTTACCAACAAGAAAATGAAAAAAAACAAACAAACAAACAAAACAGGAAATGAAAAAGTGAGGTCCTAAAAAGAAAACTTCATGTATCTGACTGTTTTCCCTCTACCTAAGGTTAACCAATACCAGCTTGTTCCCACCATGGCTTGTGCAGCACCAACAGCTTCATCCAGTAAAGAGACCACTAACTATGCCCGCTTGTGTCGTCTGCTGGTTGATGTTGGTACCCAGGCCCTCAGAGACACATTTGATGCCATCCATGCACCAGCAACCCTTCACACAGTTTTGGCGGGAAATAAAACCATGCTGCAATCACTCAGAACAAGGAAAATTATTAATCCAACACAATGGGGCAAACTGTTCCCTGCCATTCCTAATTCAGTGTCTTCGAGAGACTTTGACGTGACTCTCTTAATGGTTCTGTTGCGAAACATATGCGGCTTGCTCTCTCCCATAACTGGCTGGGACGCATTTCCTGCAGTAACGGACTTGACTCGTGAAGCGGATATCGCTCGTGTTAAGTATTTTAGAAACACTGTGTACGCTCATGCCGAGCACGCTTCAGTTGATGACGCAACGTTCAACACATACTGGCAAGACATCCGGGATACTCTGGTGAGACTGGGAGGAGTTAAGTATAAAGCAGCTATCGACAATCTTGAAACTGAGTGTATGGACCCTGACATTGAAGATCACTACAAAGAGCTTCTCAACCAATGGAAGAGAGATGAGAACAGCTTGAAAGATCAGCTGGAAACGGTCATAAAAAGGCTCGATGAAATGACAGCATCCTCCAGCACGGCTCCTATAAGGGAAACCAGTGATGAAGGTAAGTTATTAGTTTTAATTATTTTAAATTTTTCCCGTATCGATGAACTTTCTCCGTATAACTTTAAAGAAGAGGGGGTAGGTTTATTGCTTTTTGTTGGGCTTGCGATCAAGATATTAAGTGGCGGGTCCTTTCCTTGAGGCTAATATTGTATCATTGACTCTGACAAAACTCTGTACTCTGTACTCGGTACTGTGAGGAGCGTGAGCCAATAAGAGAACGACATTCATAATAGAACGCAAATGGATTTACCATCATCCAGACCATCATCTATCCTTTAGACGCGAATTGTCTAGCGTCCCACGCAGACGCTCTTAGGACTCGTCACGCGTGCCTTCCCCACAAACGTCTGCTCAACGGACCGGTCATTTCCGTTCGCTGGTTCGGGTTGTAGGATGATTCGTCAAATCTGTTGGTATGCGTCGGTTTTCTGTGCACTGTCGATCGCGGTTCGTTGTTGTCCCGGCTTACCAAACAGTCTAGAAAAGGAAGTTTTCATTTTCTTCGATTTCTTTAGTAAACTGGATGTCGGCTTTCTGTTCGTCAACGTAGCGTAACCAAAGCGGTATCGTTTGTCGGCAAGTTGCAAGGGCGTGTTCCTCCACGTGTTGCATCACAATTTCTGCGACAACAACAGAAACAGGCGACCCCATGGCTGTTCCATGCAACTGTTTGTAGTGTTTACCGTTGTACTGAAAGTAACTCGACGTAGGGCAAAGGCTCAGTAAGTCCATGATGTCTTCTGTCGGTAACGGTAGTTTAACAGTAGATTGTTGTATAGCGGTCTCGGTACACTGTATTGCCAGTTGAAGTGGAATACTGGTGAACGGTGATTTCACATCAAAAGACACAAGTTTGTAGTCGTCAAGTATCTTTACTGTCTTAATAGCGTCAATAAAGTTATCCGTAGATTGTAGTTTGCGTCTTGATTTGTCAGTTAGGGGTTGCAGTATGGTCGTCAAGTACTTAGACAGTTGATACGTAGGGGACCCACAGAATGACACTATAGGTCGCATCGGTATACCAGGTTTAATTTGTGCAGTTTCATCAACTGACAAACACTATTCACTTGACTCTGAAGACGACTTTCGCTCAGTTTGTGGAAACGTCAGTCACCAACAACAGTTCTTTTCAGAACTACCCTCACCCAGACGATCACACTATACGAACTGCTGATAAATATGATAAATGTGATGTCCGTGATAAGCAACATACTGTTTGTACTTTCAAACAGTTCTAACCAAACTGCAGCCGGGCCCGGCGTCACGATATAGGATGCAAGTAAGCAACATGTCACGGAAAATTTCATATTTTGCCCTTCGAAAGCAAATATTTAGAAACTTAAAAACATATCTTGCAATAGAAATGAGCCTAAACAATGCGTAAGCAGATGGCAAACGACAGAGGTGTCAAACTCTGTGAAGTATAATGCAGATAACAGCGGATTGGTTCTTTCAAAACCAAGTCTAACCGCCAGTGAACGGAAGTGACCGGTCCGTTCAGCAGAGGTTCGTCGGGGAAGGACGCGTGACGAGCCCTTAGAGCATCTGCGTGGGAGGCTAAGAACTGTCAGGCCTTGGCAGTGACACTTACAGTCAAACCTGTATTAGGCGGACACCCTCTAGACCCTTGCTAGTTTCCGCTTAATACAGGGTGTCCGTTGAAAGCAGGTTCAATCAGAATTCGTCTTTTAAGGGTCATTAATATCCGTCAGTATTAAAAGACCTTGAAAGGATCAAATGGCATTCTCGTGAACGGTCGATAACTCTGAAATACCCCCGGAGGGGGGTACTCCCAAAAAAATTGGGTGGGGGTGTGCGGCCCGCTTCCCAAAACCCTTACCCTATTAATGACCAAAATCTGCGATATTCCCTAACCTATTTATGACCTATCCAAAAATTCGAAACCCTATTTATGACCTGACCCTAAAATCAAAACCCTGTTTCAGACCTGCGTTAAAATTAGTTCCCTAGTTCAGACCAATGTTAAATTACCGTAAACATAAGTTGTGAAGGGCTTTTGTTGATTTTCTTTTCGATAATGATGAAAAAGTGGCTTCTTCTTAAAGGCATACCTATATCAAGACTAGAGTCTAAAAACCATACCCTATTTATGACCAAAATGGCCAAAATCAGCTAAAATCGATACCCTATTTATGACCGAGACGGCTGAAAAACCATACCCTTTGGGGCCGCACATACCTATATAGCCCATATTAGGGAGTAACCCCCCCCCCCTCCCTGGGGAAATACCTTATTTCCATAAACAGTGACAAGTATATGAGGTAAAGTGATTAAAGTATACAGCAACAGTATCTACATTGATAGAATTATGTGAAGGTTCACAAAATCAAAGGACAAAAGTGCTGGAAAAACAAACCGAATAATAAAATATCGCATTTCTGTAACAGCTCTTTGTCGGCAAACTTAAATGATCGATCTGTTAAAACGTGGACAAAAAAAACATGCATCCTTTTTGCAGTGTCAGTTTGATACAGGTTTATAACAACAGAAATGACCATAAAAGTCAAGTTTAAGCTCTCCGCGTCCACTTAATAGAGGTGACCGTTGAATACAGGTATATTTGACAGTGAATGTAGGAAAAGAAAAAATGGGACTTGCACCGCTGTCCGCTTAATAGACGGTGTCCGCTTAATATGGGGTCCGTTTAATATAGGTTTGACTGTAAACATCCCCAGCTCAGTAACGTTCTTTACTTTATACTTTTTCTTGATCAGGTAAAACCCTGAAGCAAGTGGATCTCTCGAATATGTGTAGAGAGCAACATCACGAGGATGAGCCTCTCAATTATTACTGTCAAGAATGCAAAGTTTGTATTTGTGGCAAGTGTGGACAAACACGTCATACTCGTCACACCAAGGTGGATATCCAGCAAGCCGCCCACGAGCAGAAACCAAAGATAATGGAAGTTTTACAGGAAATGAAGGTAGATATGGCTGATTATGAGATCCAAATGGAAAAAACAACAGAATTGTGGAGAAAAAGCAGAGAAAAGATTGCCGCAGCGCGTAACAATGTACAGACAACTGTCGAAGAACTCGTTCGAGTCTTAAGAGAGCACGAGGCTGCCATGGTGACTAAGTTAGATGTTCTTGATGAAGCTGAACAAAGAGATCACGCAACGCAGTTGGAACATTTTCAGACGTGTGTCACACAATTTAAAACATCCGTGGAGCATTGCGAGGTAATCTTACAGAGAAACAGCAGTTTTGAAATTCTGCAGGCCCAACAGGATGTCATTGAAAGGAGTAAAGGCTTAATAAAGGCAACAAAAATGGACATTTATAAACCATCGCATGTTTATTACAAGATCAACGAAGATTATGTTCAGAATGTGAGAAGTGGTGTTCCTGGTCAAGTTGATGTCAGTGACACGAATCCTTTGCGGTCACTTGCGGGAGGGAGAGGTCTGAAAGAAGCGGAAGCTGGAAAGAACTCTAAATTTACAATCGTAACAAACGACTCAGATGGGAAACGGTGTTATTATGAAATCGACCAGATAACAGTAAAAGTTCAGACTCCATCCGGAGAGGGTCTGGATTACTGGGTTAAACACGTTGCAGACGGTAAACATCGGGTCACCTATACTCCAAATTGTGATGGACGTCATGAAGTGATGATCGAAGTTAATGATCAACCGCTGCCTAGAAGTCCCTGGAGTGTCCAAGTACGTCCACATCAGTACACATGGAGAGATCGTCGGGGGAAACGTGGGAAAGCTCAAGGACAATTTAAAGAACCCTGTGATGTTGCAATAAACAAGAAGACAGGGACAATTGCAGTGGTTGATCGAGAGAATAACAGAATACAACTTTTTGACCCATGGTTAGATTATATATCGGCGTTTGGTCAGAAAGGCCCATCTGCTAAGAAACTAAGCAATCCCACTTAAGTTGCATTCACCAATACTGGTAACCTCATTATCATTGCTTCGAGCGCTATGCATTGCTTCAACGAAAATGGTCAGTTTCTCAACAGTATAATCAACAAACACCTTAAAGATCCATTCAAATTAACTATTACTTGTGATGACCACATGGTGGTGTCTGACCGGGGTGACAAGTCAGTCAAAGTCCTCTCCCCTGACGGTACAGAGTTAGTACGGTCTTTTAGTGCTTCAGACTGTGATGAGTCCCCTTGGATTGCTGTCTGTCACCAGAACATGCTCTTTGTCTCTTATCCCTTGGCTCATGTTGTCAAGGTTTTTAGTAAGGAAGGCGAATTTCTTTATGGTATCGGCAGTGAGAAGTCTGGTGACGGACACTTGAGTAAGCCTCTTGGATTTGTCATTGATAGGTTTAACAACCTTGTAGTGTGTGACGGAGGTAACAGCGATCTGAAAGTTTTCACACTGGATGGAAAATTTCTAAACAAGATAACTTCAGATTACAGCCGAGAATATGCCCTCGAGTATCCGTGCTCTGTTGCGTCATCAAGTACTGAGGACTTGCTGGTTATTGCTGATAGTGCCAAGGACTGTGTTTTTAGTTTTTGGTAACTTGAAAATAGATAATCGTAAAAATCAAGTATCTTTATATTACAGTTTTTGTTGTTGCTTCGTTGGGAGATATTCAGTAACCATGGTAACGTTACCAAACAAAAGTAAGATTCATTTTGCTTAGCCGGCGTTGCGACCCTTTCAAGTTATTTTAAACAAGTATCCCAGGTTTACTGGGAGCCGTCAATGTCACTTGACAATAACATTGCGTAGTAGCGTAATTTCGAATGAGTAGCGGTGAGTTAGAATGAGAACATTATGATTTTATCTACAGCTAGAAAGGCAATATGTACAAGAAATGCAATAAAAATGACTTGGCTTATTAACCGCGCGGCCATGGGCCGAGCGCGGTTCTAGGTTTACCCGTGGTTTATTTTTTTTTTTTTTGTCGGTGACCAGACGCAGACCTCCGCTCGGCCAAACTTTGAGTCACGCAACGTGTGATGTTTTTCCGCCAGAAGCTGTTAAAACATAAATACACGGACAATTTTACGGATATTGTTTTCTTTTTTGTGGGTAAAATATATTTTCTTTCGTTTTATCAAAGCGTTGGATTTAAAGGGAATAATAAATACGCTAAAAAAAGGTATTACGTCAGCCATGGAATGCGCTGACGTTGCAACTTTCACTTCCGCTACGTGACAAATACGATCGTGTTTACTTTGCAAGTTTATTTCGGCAGAAGCGACGGTCATTAATTTATTTGTAATTTTGTGAGTATTTCTTGTGGTTTTACGCAAATGAAGTAAATCCTTTGACGGTTTCATCGCAGCCAGTTCATAGATCGGAAGGAAAATTAAATATTTGCAAGCCAAGCAACGAACTTGTCAGAACGTGCAAGGATTACGTCATTGGTAGGGAAATAACCACCGTACTAAAGAAAGCCGTGGATAACGCAATTCTTGAATTATGTGACTTGTGTGACTTCTTTGCTAGCCCTTTACTCAAGGGAAAAAACAATTTAATTTAATCGTGATTTTTAAGAAAGAAAGCTGTTGTTAATAGTGTTCGTATCTTCATGCCCATACGTATCCCGAAGAAAGTTCCAGATTAAGACTATTACGTCATCGGAGATTTCACACCGGTTACGACTGATGGTGCAATAATACAGTTTGTGTTGATCAAGTAATGTGGTGTCTACAGTAATCAATGAATCATCAAGGATTGCTTTTGGAATGTACACTGCGTTGCGACTGTAGTGCTAAGAAAACAGTTAAATTTTAAAAGCGCGGTTATAAGATCTAACAGATCTTCTTGTTTTCGTTGTGTGTTACACGCGTTTCCGTGTCGTTTTGGGGCCGGTATTTCAAAGCGATTTCAGCTCTCCATAGAACAAAAGTGAGGTGTTCTGGTAAGGACGACGGTGCTCGTCGGAAATTTTAAAAAGAACCCTAAGAGGTACCAAGATCGTGTTTTGTGGACGTGGCTTGAATGTTTTTTTCACCTCTTAGAGTTACCAATTCTAAAACAACACATCATCTCCTGGTGTGACTAAATATACCTTATTACATGAAATTTTCGTGACAAAATTTTTCATTTTGACTCACTTTAATTTCGCGTTTTTGAGTGAGACACTTATTTCTTTGTCAATGCTATTTAACATGTCCTTGAAATTGATCAAACAACTTAATCAACAATGTCCGAATAAACAGAAACGCAACTGATTATGTAAACAGTAACAAGAAAGATGTTCTCACAGTGTCTACAAGGCACGGTTTGTAGTTCATACTTGAATTCAAGTCACGTTTTTAGTGGTCAGTTGACCTCATTGTCCATGTACATTAAATATTCCTTTCTGCAGACTCCAAAGAGAAAATGTTGCCGTTTAGTTTCACGACTGATGCTGTTTAACTGTTTGCGTAAATGTCTTGAAACGGATCAACAGGCGGTAGCACTTCTTTTCCAGAGGCGACAGCAAGAATGGAGGCATTCACCAAGAACGTTGAAGCAACTGAAAGGTTTAAGCAACTAGTGGAACAGCACTACAAGGAGCCAGTAAATGGACGGTTTGAGGATTGTACAAAAGAAGTGCTACCTGGAGTGGAGGAGGAAAGAAGTAGTGATGAAGAGGACCAGAACATTACCACAGAATTGTTCAAAATGATTGTTATAAACGTGTGTAATGGTAGTAAAGTCGCTTTTTTAATTATTGACGTTATGTGAGTCACTTAATTTTCGCGTCATGTTAATTTCGCGACATTTAATTTTCGCGTCACTTAAATTTCGAGATTTTTTTTAAATCGCGAAATTCGCGAAATTAACGTGTCCCAAAAATTTCATGTAATAAGGTACTTCTTTCAGTGTTGCGATCGGTGATAAACATTCCCCAGGACTTTTTTTGTATTCCCATCTGTTGCTTTTCTTTTCTGAATTTTCGGCGGCCTCTGTCCACCTTCATGAGAGTTGCAAAATCAAAGTTCGTTATCGCTCGCGCTACATCCCCGCTTAATTGCTGTCGTCTTAATGACTTTTAAATCAACGGCAGGCAAGCATGACGGAGCAGTTTCCTCTGGTGGTCAGCGGCGCTGTCCAAAGCTGTTGCTCGCGTGGCCTGGATCATGCTCGGCCCCGCGCGAGCTCCACGAGCGTTTGCTTTCCCCCGACGTTGGTCATTCCATACCTCCCAACTCGAATACGTTTTCCGATTGGAGGAGAACGTGTCACGTGTCGTGGGTCAAAACTCACTAACTCCCTAAGGCGAACAAAACTCGCTAACTGCCTAGGGAAACAACAACTTGAACTTTTGACTCGTGCTCCTTGAAACCGCGGCAAACTTGTGAGCCAGCCGACGTCAGGCAAATGATTTCTTCGCAATTTTTTTCTATTTTTGAGTTGGGCGGTAAAACAAAACACTTAATGACTGGCTCCGCGGGAAACAGTAAGTTTTGTTTCCCCTCGACCTCAATGTTCCCCTCGGCTTCGCCTCGAGGTACATTGAGGGTCTGGGGGAAACGGAACAAAACTCGCTATACAACCAGTCTGCACAACAGTATGATGATCGAAAATTATGCCAAGGTCAGTAAGAATAAGCCTCCATTTATCAACTCTATTATTTAACTCAGTATGACTCTAAATCCTACATGAACACAAACGGCTATAGAAAACAAACAACACTATAATTATTATTACTTATTGAGAAAGTCTTAGTTGCGGCTTAACCACGGCACAAAGAGAACCCCAGAGCTCGTAAACATGTTTGACGTTTGACACTGGTCACGAGATCTTAGCTGTTCTACACAACTGTAACAGAAGAACGCGAGGCTAGTTTATGTGTGGTGCCCCGATCAATTTAAACTTCCTGTAATCGGGTGTGTTTTTAAAGCCTTCAAAATTACTTTTTTTTCTAGAAGTAATAGACGTTAGGAAGTGAAATACTGATGTTGATAGATAATTAATGTTGGTATTGAAGTTGTTTTTACCATGTCCGCTGTCCGATGTCCATCCTTCATACCCATAGTACCTAAAATGTTCCTACAAGAATAATGACTGGTCCATCAGGTGGGTCTATCAAATGGGTCCACAAGCCAGATCCATGGACTGGACTCACATTGGTGGTCCATGAACCGATTCCTAGAGGTGGTCCATGGCTTTAAAATTAGGTTAAGCAAGCACCCTCTGACGATGATCCTGCTGGTATACGTTGGATCAATAATGATCTAAGTCAGTTTATCACAGAAAATGAAGAATATAAAAGCAGAGACCGATACAACTTGAGGTGATCCACAGAGTTGGTCCAGAGCCGGGTCCATTTAACAAATTGACGTCAGTTTTTTATGCGTCTGTCCTGTTATTGATCATGAATTTCGTCATAACATTGTCAAAGTAGCTGTGGATCAACGAGGCGATAGCCACGTTTTATCCTTTGTCAAAAGTGCTCCCTAAAATAACAAACAGAAATGTACATTTAACGTTCATGTCTCTGCAACAAATTATCTACTGCAATTATCCTTCTCAATTTTTAATTTAATCTATGTTTGCATTCAGCAGACTGCTGTAATAGTGATTTCACAAACCTTGATACTTCAATATTTGCTACCAAGAACTGTTGAATGCTAATTTACAAACAGTGCTTATAAAAAAAATTATGCAAAGAATAAATTTAAAGAATGCACACGCCAAATTATACCATAGCCTGCGCGCAGGCTTTTGTTCATTGCGGCAGGAGCAAAGTAAAGTCAATGAGCGAAGTCGATGAGCAAAGTCGTGAGAGCCAGCGAGCGAAGCAAGCCTGTGAGGGGTCTGGCACGAGAAATGAGAATCCAAGAATGAGATCTATCATGGAAGCTTTTCGAAATCTTTCCATCAAAGCGAATAATCTGGTCGATCTAAAACACGAACAGGTATTCGCTATGTCAACAGGGGCAAACATTTTATTTAGCTTTGATGGGAAATTTATGTGACATTCAATTGACAACCTCCAACCCCTCCCCTGTTGGGCATCAGACATTTTCCATTTTCATTTGGTCAAATTCCTATTCCCCGAGGCAAAATTGGTGTTTAAACACCCCACCCTACTGTCATGCCATGCAATCAAATGCCCCTATCCACAGGGCATCAATGAGAAAAATTGCTTTTGATGCACAATGGGTACAAAGAACAATGTTGCCTCTTGATTCCCTCTGCAACGCTTCACCATGATCTTAAGGCAACCTGTTTAACCCCCCACCACCCACCCCCACCTACCCCTCGACATAGAGTCAAATACCCCACACCCTGGGCGCCTGCCCACACCCCAATATCAACCACTGACAATTTCCGTGTGGGACACATCAAGAAGGGTATGCCCGGGGGGGGGGGGGGGAAGCTGATGTCTCTATTTGATCGATACACATTTAGCTTCCATTTTTCTTGTACGTAAATCTTATGCTTATTACAAGTTTACCGCCTCTTCTAGTGTAAGCCGTAATCTCTTTGCCAATAGCAACAACAGCGGGGATGAAAGAGAACTTTACCTGAAACCAGGAGCCATCATCAAAGAAAGACAAATATGCCAGACCTTCCAGCTCAACAGCGCTCATGCTCAATTCATTCTACACCCAACTGCAGTCAGTTTGGTTTAGATCCCAGGCCTTGACGGCCTTGACAATAAAAGTAAAGGCGCGCAAAATGAGCGTTGTCGCGCGCGAGATCGTGCAGTCACATGCTTGCACGTGTGACAACGGGGCGTAGACTGGATTGAAGAGCCAAAGCTATGGCGTACTTCGTAATGCCTTTATTTTACTTATTTCAAACTTGATTGAGTTCTGGACAGTTTTATGTTACGCGAAATTGTCGAATACTCATAGCCCCGTGTTCGAGCGTACGACTCCGTGACTCCAAATTCTTTAGCGTGACTTAAGTTTTATATGTGTGACAAACCATGGACAAACACAGCTCGAAAGCAAAGGCTGCAAGGGCAACAAGTATATTATCGGACGTTCGACGGTCTCGATGCTAACGTGAAGGGTAGAGTGGGAAAGATTGACTAGTGGAAACCAATTTTACAGGATGATCATCTTTACCTCCTGCCTATCGTTTTCTTTTCATCTCCCCGTTTGACACATTCTCTTTTGTTTCAATTTTCGCTCAACATATCGTAGTTCACTCGATAAAGAAAACAAACAAATCGTCCAGCACACCACCCATGAAGGGAATCTTTTTTCCAGTTAAATATTCAAATCAGTTTCGGTTTCATTTCGATTCCGCCATTTCTAAGGAAACCATTTGCGACGGGTCGGCAATATTATTGAGCATCGTTAAGAAGCTGATTCATAAGTCAGCCAAAATCGCCAACTTCCCCAGCTACCCCTGAAGTAAAGCAAAGGAAATTGCTCCTGACCTTCACTAAACACAGTGAATAATTGTTGTCCATCGTCATTCGTTTTGATAATAGAGCCTTGGTAGGTGTGCATACTACAAGGACTACAAGGGAATCGAGTTTCTGTTTGGGAATGCAAAAGATTTCAATTCAGTTAGGACCTCAAAGATTCACAGGTTTGTTGCTTTGACTTTAGAATTATGTATAGAGTCACTTATTCCTGATCCACAAGGCACGCGCGTCAATATTTAATAAATTCATCACTGAATCCTGCCTGCCGCCATCTTAGTCACCTGGTAGTTCACAGTTATGTTCCACTGATACTGGTGTAAGTGCAGAGTTTAGCTAACAGGGTATATTCATCTCCATTATCGATGGCTAACCATAAACAGGCCAACCTGGGCGCTATTCAGGCTAACCTGAGTGTTATCCAGCCTAACCGGTGCGCTATTGAGGCCTAAATGTTGTCGGCAGTCTGCAAATGTTATACAACAGTCTGATACACAGGTAGCTACAGACTAAGGCCATGTTATGTTTCTGTCAAGTCGCCTGACTTGCAATGCAACGAATTGTTCCAATAACGTCAAGGCTGCTCCCATTCGCCTGTTATTCATTTGGCTATTAGGTAGGATTCACAGCGCAAAGGAAATGGCGCATACGATTTTCTTGTTTCTCGATAAAAGGCGGAAACGATATTTGTCTGTTTCTCACTAGCCTGGGAACGCAGACGTATTTATCACCGTTTTCACGGTAACTACAGAAGGCAGACCATGCAGACTGCATTTAGTTTTGGCTCGCATTGTTTTAGTCCTAGTCACAAAATAGCGTTCAAATGTATATCGGTGTGTTTGTTATTTATGCACAAGCCACACTACACACAAGCTCAGTATGGTGACTGTTGATTCAGTGGTCTCTAAGGCCCGTTCCAAACGCCGCTCCCTTCGTGCGCCGAACCTAACTGATGAGTTAAGTATGGCAGAAGAGCGGCGTTTGAATCAGTTTGGTTCGGTAGGTTAGGTTTGGTGCGGCAAAGAACATTAAATTCGGCAGGGTCTGTCGCACTATGGGACGTTGAAGCGGCAGCTGATTCATACGGCGTTCTCCTCATGTGTCAAACCTAATGCATAAATTATTGTAATTTATTTTTCATATAACGGGACTCGTGATTGGCTCAAAATTTAGTGGCATGACCAGTCACGCATAAAGCTCAAAGTCGTCGCTAAAAGTAAAGACAACAAAATACCAGTACGCCTTCGATTTATGAGAAACGGGACTGTATAAGGGCCGTCGATAAAACCAGGAACATGGAACATTCCGGAACATCCCGGAACATCGAATAATTATCATAATTACGCGAAAAAAAGTAAGAAAAATGAAAGTGACTGCAATGAGTGAAGGCTAGCAACTAAGAAGAGTAATCCATTCCTTCCAGTCGTTCACCGTCAGTTTAATCACGCGACTGTCCTTTATTCCCAGATTTCGTTCTTCACAGAAAACTAAGGTGGTGGCGTTCGAACTCCTTAATCAGACCTAAAAGTATGGGTACACGAGTGTGATTTCTTTATTCAATTCATTACGTCAATACAAAGATATGCGTATACACGATTTCTCATGAAGAAATAGTTTCTCCATGAGATAGAAATAGAAACTCTTCGGCATCGAGTTTCTTGTCTAAACTACTGCGGACTGCTCGACCTCTGATGACAGTGTAAACAAATACAAACACAAAATTTAAAAACATTTGGCGACGCGCGCGCTGTCTTGCGGGGTCGCTGGTCAAAACTGTATTGTCTCTAGAAGTATTTGTTACAAGTGTTGGGGATCTGAAATTGAATTCTAAGTGTCGCCAACGGTTCAAATGCATCTCCTGGAAAATGTTTTTCCAGTACTTTTACCGCAGGCTATAATCTATTCATCGCTAGTTCAACTTCACGGGCAGATCGTTATCTGACATTTGATCAAATTTAGTTTTCTATCGAGCCATTCGGACACCGCCAAAGTAAACCAGACATGCGAAAAACGCGCGTGAACGGGCTGCTCTATAAATCTTTGATTACCACTAGTTTATTAATAATAACTTGGTTGTTAATCGGGCTTCCGGAAATGCCGAGTCTGCACTTAGAAGAGGAGCCTGCACTCATTGTGGTCAGTTGAATAAATAACCAACGCTCCCTACCCCTCTGCTACCGACTCCCCTATCCCCAATAATATCTTTTCATGTTCCAAGCTGATACCAGTTAATTTTTGTTTATTTTAGTTTTAAAAATTTAATTTTACATATTTTTCGCATAATTATGATAATTATTCGATGTTCCGGAATGTTCCGGAATGTTCCATGTTCCTGGTTTTATCGACGGCCACTGTATAAGCGAGTTTCTTTAGCCCAAATTCATTTTTTACTTTTTCGTCGTGATAATAGCTCAGCTTATTAGATTTCCCTTTAACAAGTCGATTTAACTGGGAGAAAACCTGTCTAAATACAAAACACTGAACCTTGAGTTTGAATTTGCTTCCCTAAATATTGCTATAACAGCAGATAACTGCGAAATGTTAGTCACAGCTTTTCTATTTGGACAAAGTTCTTGAATTCAGAACGCATATTTTCTCGTCGAAAATTGTTACCACCGGCTTCCCGAATTAAGTTCGACGCAAGTACACCGTCTGAACCAGCCGTCGCTCCAAAGTCGCTCTAAAGTCGAACTTAATCAAGTTTGGTTCGGCACATGAGTGGAGCGGCGTTTGGACCGGGCCTAACAGACGATGGCTTCATAGACTTTGTAAAAATTGCTCCCTTTAGTCCTAAATATGCTTTTAAAATAAAGCTATTTTAAAACTTCACTTGTGATGTAATTTCACAAGTAACATCTTGGTTTACAAAATGTAATTCCAAATGGTCGTTGGAGCGTGCCAGCGATCACACCAAAAAAGCCGAGCCCATGGAAAGATCACAGACAACCGAACATTATTTGAAATTCTCAGTGCAATACGGTTGCCGCGATGAGTTGATGCGATGGTAAATTTATCTGGCCTTTTGACACTGGTGTTTTCATGGCCATTTAGACTACGAGTAGTCCCTCTTTCGTTTAGTCCGTCGAGTATGACGCATCACAGCGCGAGGAAAAAATGTCTGGAGGCATCTATAAATAAACCTCGAGGAAAGAATAGCCCATTGCAACAACGTGAGAGGACTGGAAAAGAGTATGGTTGTCTTCCGTTTGTTTGAAAAACTAAGATACTCAAATGGAAGATCAACTAAATTTGAGAATCTTAAGCAAGAACAGAAGTATTCAGAGGAGGAAAATGGCAAGATGATAGCTCTTCAAATATCACCTAAAATAGAGAGTTTGTATGGATTGGGGAGACAGGCCACAAAATTTTAAGGGTTTGTATGGAATTTTGCAACTTTTGCAAGGCTCCCATTTGGACAATTTTCCGCTGAAAACTCTCAAACTTGACTGGGTAGCTTTTCATTTCGTAAACTTTTTCAGTATTTCAGTTGAAACGTTTAGATTTCTAATCAATATAAGAAACTCGTCCCAGTCCTCTCACGTTTTTTTAAAGCCGTAAAACCGGTCAAAAATGGACACAATTTGCGCCCAAAATGTATGGAAGACACAAAGGACACCCTATGTTGAGGTAACTGAAGTTTGTTCCTATGGTTTATTTTAGTATATTAAGGACTAAAGGGAATTTCCCATACAAAGTCTCTTAAACGCGTTTGGCGTAAAAAGGCTTAAAATTTAACCGTAAGGCGAAAAAGAGCTTAAATTTTAACCGTTTTTAGCCGTAAAACAAATTGAGAACCGTTAATCGTAAAAAAAAAATTATTAGCGCAAATTAATTAAAGGTCTCAAATGTCTTGTAAAGAACTCCATTTGCGTATCGTGGTGATGATTCAGCTGTTGGGTTGGAAGAACTGCTCACTAGTAGAGCGGCGATAACGAGGTCAGGGAGGCAGGTCAAGGCGTGCACACGTTTTGATGTTTAAGAGGGCGTAAAGCGGTAAATCCAATCAAAAATGTAAAAAGAAGCATGATAATCATCAAATTCCTTGTTGTGTTTCTTATAAAATTAAAAGTTCCAAATTTCTACGTCCCGCAATACAGGACTGATATGTATTTGTGGACCAGATAAATTTCATTTTTGTCAACCGAGAATGTTCCCTATACTTTTCATGATTTCACCATGCTCCACACCGATGTAAACTAACTATTATATTTCCAGTTAATTATTATATTACAATGTAAAACAATGGTAATTAGTAATTAAAATTTCAGTTAACCGCAACGGGAAAAAATTAACCGTTAGCCGAAAAAGGGCCAAAAATTTAACCGTTAGGTGTAAAAATGCTTAAAATTTAACCGTTAGCTGTAAAAGCCACTACCCCATTAAGACCCTCTGATCTTACCCAGGTGGTATCCATACAGTGAGACACTGATCATAGACCTAACAGTAAATATTAGTGCGTGGTACCTATCTGCTTATTCGCGGAAAATGCACTTTAGAAGTTAGTATTTAATCCACTTATTTTCATCTTTAGACCTTTCGGCGTGCCTGAAACCCGTCACTTCAGCGTTTTAAGCCTGTTATTTGTTGTCAAATTTGATTTAAACGCAAGCAAGTTGCGTGAACAGAGGGCTCGGACACTGACAAAATAAAATGCTAAAAACAGCCTGTTACAAATAGCTACAAATGCTTGAGTCACCAAGGTCTACATTCCAGTCCCCGTCAAAATAAATAAATAAATAAATCTGTACAGCATGGTTGAAACTCGGATTTCTAAAATCAATAGCATCAAACGCCATCAATTCATCGTTGGTTTTGTACCTGTCTTTCGTAGCCAAAATTGATCAACCCGCAAATTGCCTCAACCATATATCTATCTACCTATCTATCTACCGCCATTTACAGGAATCTTACATTGGGAACCCAAAGAATGGTTACACAGGAATGTACCGAACTCACTCCATACCCTCGTGTCCATGTGACTTTGGTCACGAGGACACGAGCCAAAAAGTACTCAGTCTTCATGGTCCGCACGGTCAACAGTCTGCATGGTCCGCACGGTCTACAGCCTGCATGGTCTGCGTTTTGGGGTGTCCGCTATGTTCATAACGATCTTGAATGTTTCATCAAACAGACCGGCTTGTATCAACAGTCTTATGGGATTTCCCTCTTTTAGCTAGATTTTAATCTTGGTCAATACGAACTGGCATGGCAGAATAAAGTACGAAAACCTTATCTCTGAAATGGCCGTCAAGTCACGTTGCGTGATTTGTCAGACTAAAATTTCCTTGTGAGAGGCAGACCGAGACATTAGCCCTTTCTTCTAGTCCAAGTACATTTTCCTTTGCGATTGACACAGAGATCTCTTCCTCAATTGACTAGCTAAACTTACATATTTGAATTCCACTGCGTAGAACATTTTCACCTTGAAACCCTCACTTCCCCTCAGCCTTTCTTCTTCCAACCCCCCTCCTCACAAATTCCGGTCCTCCATGCCCCCTCCCCCTCCCCCTCTCTCTCTTCTCCCACTCATGGGTACCGCTGGTGACCACTAGTAAGGATTAGACCAACCACCTCCCTTCAATTCCTTCTCCTCCAATCAGCCTTTCACCCTACTTTTCCCCCAGCCGACAGCGTATACCACACCGGCTTTATCCTCCTCCAAGCACATTGGCGATGTTGTTGGCAAGTTGAAACTTGGAATAGTTACCAACAAAAAAATGAAAAAAAAAAAAAAAAAAAAAAACAGGAAATGAAAAAGTGAGGTCTTAAAAAGAAAACTTCATGTATCTGACTGTTTTCCCTCTACCTTAGGTTTACCAATACCAGCTTGTTTTCATGGCTTGGGCAGCACCAACAGCTTCATCCAGTAAAGAGACCACTAACTATGCCCGCTTGTGTCGTCTACTGGTTGATGTTGGTACCCAGGCCCTCAGGGACACATTCGATGCCATCCATGCACCAGCAACTCTTCATACAATTTTGGCGGGCAATAAAACCATGCTGCAATCACTCAGAACAAAGAAAATTATTAATCCAACACAGTGGGGAAAACTGTTCCCTGCCATCCCTAATTCAGTGTCTTCGAGAGACTTTGACGTGACTCTCTTAATGGTCCTGTTGCGAAACATATGCGGCTTACTCTCTCCAATTACTGGCTGGGACGAACTTCCTGCGGCAAAAGACGTCACTCGTGAAGCGGATATCGCTCGTGTTAAGTATTTTAGAAACACTGTGTACGCTCATGCCGAGCACGCTTCAGTTGATGACGTAACGTTCAACACATACTGGCAAGACATCCGGGACACTCTGGTGAGACTGGGAGGAGTTAAGTACAAAGCGGCTATCGACAAGCTTGAAACTGAGTGTATGGACCCTGACATTGAAGATCATTACAAAGAACTTCTCAATCAATGGAAGAAGGATGAAAACAGCCTGAAAGATCAGCTGGAAACGGTCATAAAACGGCTCGATGAAATGACAGTACCCTCGAGCATGGCTCCTGCAAAGGGAACTAGTGATGAAGGTATATTGTGAGTTTTTTAAAACTTAAATTATTTCAAATCTCCCTTGTATCAATGGATTAAACTTCCCCGGTACGACTCCATACATGAGAGGGGAGGTTTACTACTTCTTGTTGGGCTTGGATCAAGATGTTAAGGGGTGGGTCTTTTTACTGAGGGTAATATTGTACCATTGACTCTAGAGAAACTCTGTCCTCTCTTACCATACCCGAATTTGCATTTAGCCAATCAGAAGCCGTGTGAACTGCACTGATATCCTGACCTGCCATGGCTACAATATCATGGTCTCTTTTCTCAAGAAAAGTAATTTTTTATGAGTAAAATTGAAAAGAGGTTAGAAAAATAGAATG
The DNA here is from genome assembly GCF_042242905.1 of Orbicella faveolata. Taxonomy (NCBI): domain Eukaryota; kingdom Metazoa; phylum Cnidaria; class Anthozoa; order Scleractinia; family Merulinidae; genus Orbicella; species Orbicella faveolata. The sequence goes on along the minus strand of NW_028301536.1, from coordinate 24,394,496 downwards.
TAATAAGCTTGCAATTTTAATATCAAGGCTTACAAGGTGTCAAAACGTTCCCACCAAAACTGAACTAGTGCGCTTAACCGAACGCCTGACAGATTACCGTAACTAAAACGTCAACTTTACAGCCTCTAGTCAACCAACTGTCACGCATAGAAATCGAGAGCGAATAATCTTAATGTTTTAGTATAAATCTACCAGTTGTTCAAAAAGCCAGTAGTAAATCGTCTAAATCCTCTCCACAGACAGACACTTTGAAAACGCAAAAAGCGGCCGCCATTTTGTTAACAAGCGCACACCGCTGGGTTACTCACTATCTCAATAACAAAACAGCCGTGGATAGTGAGGAGCGTGAGCCAAGAGAACGACATTCGTGTTAGAACGCTCGTAGATTTATCATCATCTATCCTTTAGACACTATCTGGTGCACAGGGCATCAGCAAGACTCCACCATCTCTGTCGGTCCTTGACATTAACACTTAATAGACTTAACAGAAGAGAACAAGTAAGGTAACATCTCCAGCTTAGACTTGCCACAAGTCGATCTTTTCTTAATCCTTAATCTTAATCTTCAAGCGACGAAGTCGCGAGGGCGAGCGCGAGCGATGCAAGTCGCGACTGAGAAACAGGCCAGGGAAGAATTATTGGAAAGGACTTTTAGAAAGTCTACCCCAGCTCAGTAACGTACGTTAATTCATACTTTTGCTTGATCAGGTAAAACCCCGAAGCAAGAGGATTTCTCGAATATGTGTAGAGAGCAACATCACGAAAATGAGCCCCTTAATTATTACTGTCAAGATTGCAAAGTTTGTATTTGTGGCAAGTGTGGAGAAACACGTCATACTCGTCACACCAAGGTGGATATTCAGCAAGCCGCCGACGAACAGAAACTAAAGATGATGGAGGTTTTACAGGAAATGAAGGTAGATATGGCTGATTATGAGATCCAAATGGAGAAAACAACAGAATCGTTGAGAATAAGCAGAGGAAAGATTGCCGCAGCGCGTAACAATGTACAGACTACTGTCGAAGAACTCGTTCGAGTGTTAAGAGAGCACGAGGCTGCCATGGTGACTAAGTTAGATGTTCTTGATGAAGCTGATCAAAGAGATCATTCAACGCAGTTGGAACATTTTCAGACTTGTGTCACGCAATTCAAAACGTCCGTGGAAGATTGCGAGGCAATCTTGCAGAGAAGCAGCAGTTTTGAAATTCTGAAAGCCCAACAGGATGTCATTGAAAGGTGTAAAGGTCTAATAAAGGCAACAAAAATGGACATTTATAAACCATCGCATGTTCATTACAAGGTAAATGAAGATTATGTTCAGAATGTGAGAAGTGCGGTTCCGGGTCAAGTTGATGTTAGTAACACGAATCCTTTGCGGTCAGTAGCGGAAGGGAGAGGCTTGAAAGAAGGGGAAGCTGGCGAGGAATCTTACTTTACAATCGTGACAAACGACTCAGATGGGAAACAGTGTTACCATGAAATCGACCAGATAACAGCCAATGTTCAGACTCCAACCGGAGAGGGTCTGGAGAACAAGATTAAAGACCACGGAAATGGTAAACATACTGTCGCCTATACTCCCAATTGTCATGGACGTCATGAAGTGATGATCTTAGTTAATGATCAACCGCTGCCTGGAGGTCCCAGGAGTGTTCGAGTTCGTCCACATCAGTACAATTGTCTATATTTTTGGAGAGTACGTGGGAAAGCTCATGGAAAATTTAAAGTACCTTGTGATGTTGCAGTAAACAAGAAGACAGGCAAAATTGCAGTGGTTGATCAAAAGAACAAAAGAGTACAACTTTTTAACCCACTTTTTAACTATTTAACGGAGTGTGGTCAGAAGGGCCCAGCTGCTAAAAAACTAAGCAATCCCACTTCAGTTGCATTTACCAACACCGGTAACCTCATTATCATTGCTTCGAGCGCTATGTATTGCTTCACCGAAAATGGTCAGTTTCTCAACAGTGTCACCAACCAACACCTTTACGATCCATTCAAATTAACTATTACTTGTGATGGCCACATGGTGGTGTCTGACCGGGGTGACAAGTCAGTCAAGATCCTCTCCCCTGACGGTACAGAGTTGGTACAATCCTTTAGTGCTTCAGACTGTGATGAGTCCCCTTGGATTGCTATCTGTCACCAGAACATGTTCTTTGTCTCTTATCCCTTGGCTCATGTTGTCAAAGTGTTTAGTAAAGAAGGCGAATTTCTTTATGATATTGGCAGTGAGAATTCTGGTAACGGACGCTTGAGCGAGCCTCTTGGACTTGCCATTGACAAGTTTAACAACCTTGTAGTATGTGACGGGGATGACAGCGACCTGAAAGTTTTCACACTGGATGGAAAATTTGTAAACAGGACAATTTCACTTTTTTCATCCCTCAAGTACCCTTGCTCTGTTACGTTATCAAGTTCTGGGAACTCACTGTTTGTTGCTGATAGCGCCAAGGATTGTGTTTTTATCTTTTGGTAACTTGAAAATATCAAGCATTTTTATATTACATTTTTCGTTTTTGTTTCGTTAGAGGACCCTCAGTAGTGTTGCCAAACAAAATCAGAATCATTTCTGTTTAGCCTTGCTACCCGGCTATCAAGTTATTACCAAGTCCCGAGCAGCCTCACTGGGAGCTGTGAACATCATATGACAATAACATTGCAGTAGCTTAAACATAGATGTTTGCATAGCTTAATTTGGGGATGTAATGAATAGAAAAGAAATGCATTTAAAAACGACTTAGCTCGTCTTCTTGGTGTTTGATGTGTTACACGTGTTTCCATGTCGCTTTGGACTGTTTTAAAGCGATTTCAGAGAGTTTTAGTTTCACTATTCTCACTCCATAGAATAAATCTGGAGTGTTCTGCTTTCAGTTTATAGCTGATTATTTTCGAGCCCGCGGTCTTGAGCATTTAAGGTTTCTTGCATTGAATTATTCCGAATGGTTGAACATGGCCCCGATAAGTTTCCCCCATCTTTTAGCGACTATAAATATAGGTAGTCATGGATTCACACTACGGGTGGTATTTAGAAAATCTCTCAAAATTGCACGAGTCTTTAGGCGAGTGCAATTTGAAAGAATTTTCAACTATCACGAGTAGTACAAATCCTTAACTGCTGGAGGCTTCATACGATTACTCACTACAGTGCAAATTAAGAATTAACGATAAATTAGCCTGCTCTCAGCCAATCACAGTGACGTAAATTTCTCAGTCATATAATAAAAGCAATAACTACAGCTACTATTCAGTATTCTGACACGGATTCGTTTGGATAAGAAACCTAGCAGTGGAAACACGAGGACAATTATAAAAGCCTCCATTTATCAAAATAATCAACTCTATTATTCAACTCAGTCTGACTCTAAATCCTACATGAACACAAACGGCTGTAGAATTAAACAAGACTGACCCCATAGTGCTTTACGAGATAGCGTTAGTTGCGGTCTAACCAGAGGAATCTCGGTATAAGACTGTGTACAATACAAGTGAATAGATGACAGATCATATATATGAACTGCGCGGCCGAGAAAGATATAGAGTTACAATTTATCATCGCAGTTACACAGTTACGAAATTAAAGCCTGAAAAAAAAAAACAAAAAAAAAAACAGGCCTGAACGGGATTCGAACCCATGACCTCTGCGATACCGGTGCAGTACTCTGCCGTTCGTAATATACCCGTGGATGGCACTGGCCGGTACCGCAGAGGTCATGGGTTCGAATCCCGTTCAGGTCTGAATTTTTTTCAGGCGTTAATTTCACAACTGCTTAAGTTCTGTGTATATCTGCGATGATCAATCATATCTTCATACTGTGTAGAATGCCACAATTCAAGAAAAACCCAGAGTCCTGAACATGTGTGACATTCAATTTGACACTGTTCACGAAACGAGGCTCCTCGAATAAATCATGTATGGTCCATTATCAATTTGAACTTCTTGTAATCGGGTGTGTTTATAAAACCTTCCCAACTACTTTTGTCCTGAAAAATAAGATGCTAGGAAGTAAAACACTGATGTTTACATGTAATTTACGTCCGTACTGAGGTTGTTTATATCATTTTCGCAGTCCGCAGTCCATCCTTTTACTCGTAGGTAAAATTTGCCTTTGAAAATCATGGGTGGTCCATGACGTTCATTACGTGGTCCATTGGATGAGTCCACTATGGGCCATGTCCATACATTGTAATCCCACAATACCACCGCCTCCACCGTTCAAGATTATTTTGCCAAGCCACGATGACCGCGATTACATTGTAGGTAGGTAAAGTCTGCATACGAGCCAAGTGGTTCATCAGGCCGGAGCTTATCCCAGTTTCAGTAGCATGAAGCGACTAGGAGTGTTTCTACTCCCCCCTGCATGGGATACTAGTCCATCGCAGGGTTACCCCCCAGGATTAAATTCACCGGTACCAATTTATACACCTGGGTGGAGAGAGGCACCATGAGAGTAAAGTGTCTTGCCCAAGAACACAACACGATGTCCCCGGCCAGGGCTCGAACTCGGACCGCTCGCTCCGGAGTCGAGCACACTATGTACTAACCATGAGGCTACCGCGCCTCCCATACATCACATTACATTGTAACTATAATAAAAAGTTCTTTTCGAAGTTACAAATCCCTGTTTTCAAAAAATATTCCTTTTGTAAAATCATGCCATACAAATCCAGTCCACCGTTGTATTCCTGAAATTCCGGCCTTGGATAAAGCAAAGCGCCTAGTTCCCAATGTTACTCGATGTGTCCACACTCTCCTGCCCCAGACCCTATTTTATTTCAGCTCTTCTGATAGAGATAGAGACCGGAGATTTATTGTAAAGAAAGAGACACAGGACTTTATTTGTCAGGTTTGTTTCCGTTGATTTTAATGCTTCATTCTTTTAACACTTATGTTACTCATGCCAGGTGTGCACTGTAAGTACTCTGTATCCGATCTCGGTTAAGAAATTGACGACATTATCCGTGTTTTTATCGAGGTATAGAAACACCAATGGCAGTTTCCTGGTAGGAGAACGAGAAGTGTTGTGATAACACGAGCGAGTGTTCATGTTTCCTTCTCAAACTCATTAATAATTCATCAAACGAAATCATGGCCGTGACGGTGTTTGGATATCTGATCTTAAATAATTTTTTTTGCAATTTTATTTCTCCGTTTTCTGTACGGGCCTGCAAATGATCCCAGGACCGCAAATGATCCCGGATCGCAAGTGATCCCGACCAAAAAATAAGGAATGGTATGGATGGTGGAATGGTGTGGATAGGGAATTAGCGTGTATAGATATTATTATTATTTTTTGAAGCCGTCTTAAATCTAGCCTGCGAACGCAGACGTATTTCCGGCTGTCGCTTGTCTCCGCCGAAAATAGCGTCTGCGAACCAATCACAGTTTAGCTCAAGTAGACCCAGAACGACTGCACGAGGTATTCGCTGCAAGGAGCACTCGAGTTTCATTCTATCATGGAATCTGCTTGGCCAAAGAGAAACAAAAGTCATTACGTCACAGAAATTGTTTCCTGGCTCGGGTTTGCAGACGTTATTTTCGGCGAAGACAAGCGACAGCCGGAAATACGTCTGCGTTCGCAGGCTATCTTAAATAATGGCCTACAACTAGATTCTTTCCCATCATACTTTCGACTGAAAAACGGACTTGGAATTAACAGTTAAAGTTGAACCTTCACAGACCACTGCATGTGAATAACGTGGAAAATGAAAGAGCTATTGAGAGTTTACTTCAAATACTTCCAGGCCAAGTTCTTGTTAGTTCCACAAGTGTTTTGCAATCAGCGGCAGAAGGAAAAGGCTTGGAAGGAGTCGAAGTTGGTAGAGAAACTTAATTTTGGGATCTCAACAAGAGATTTCGAGGGAAAAAAATGTGTTTTTACAAGAACGAGCAAGTGGCAGTTTCAATAAAGACTCCCTGGGGGAAGACCATGACAAGGTAATCGAAAAAAAGCAAGATGGCAGATGTAATGTACATTTCACACCAAATTTCCCTGTACCGCATTACGTGATAATAACGGTTAACAGTCAGCCGCTGACTGGTAGTCCCAGGAGTATTCACGTGTCTCCACATTAGCACAAGCACGTGTTTTCATTTGGCTCAAGTGGAAAAGGACGAGGACAATTTGACGATCCATCTGACATTCCAGTGTGTGACAAATCAGGGAACGTTGCGGTTGCAGACTGCCAAAACAACAGAGTTCAACTGTTCAGTTGGGGTGGCGATTTCTTGAGAGAATTCGGACACGAGGCAAATGGCTCCGAGAGACTAGAAGAGCCGTTCTCGGTCGCATTCACCAGGTGTGGTGAAATCGTTGTACAGTCCATTCCGTTATCATTTCCGACGTTTATTCACCGAAAGCTGTCAGTTTATAAAACATATCACCAATGACCAGCTGAAGTCCCCGTGGGCCTTGTTTATTGCACGTGACGATCACATGATTGTATGCGGCAATGGAGACAAAGCAATAAAGGTCCTCTCCCCTGACGGTACATAGCTGTTACGGTCCTTCAGCACTCCCGCTGCGGAGAGTCCCTGTGGTTCGCTGTTTTCCACCTGCAGGACATGTTCTTTGTGTCCTATGAAGGGGAGGTTTATTGCGTAAAGGTGTTCAGTAAGGAAGGAACATTTTTATATGACATTGGCATGGAGGGACCCTGCGCCGCTCAATAAAAGGGTCCTTTTAGATTTACCGTCGACAGGTTTAACAACTTGATTGTATGTGACTGTGAAAGCAAAAGTGTACGAGCGCTCACGTTGGATGGAAAGTTTGTTAACGAAATAGGTGAACAAGAACTCACTGAGAATGTGATGCCTTAGTCTGTTCCGATCTCGAAGAACGGACAATTGTTTATCACTAATCCAGCTGACAACTGCGTTCATGTTTTTGAATGAAATCTGTTAAATTAAAGCGTAAAATAATCTAATGTGTTTGCCAAAAAATAACTCCATTGGCATTTCTAGAGGTTTTGAAAGATTGGAAATCAAGGCCATCCTGGCCGGATTGTTTGCGTAAATAACCGGCAGAAAAAGATCAATGTTTAATTTCTCACAACCATCTTTTAAAGGTATCGCAACAAACAGTCCCAGCACTCGGCGTTCAAATCTGTAACTTCGATATTTTGCTGGATATGGCGTGCTCTTTATAGGGTTTTAGTTTTGCGCGTTGAATTCTTTATTCCCCTGATGTAATGTGAACAAAATAAACAACTGATTCGGTGCAAATGATTCGTTATTAACGGCGGATTTTTAGCGGAAACAATTTCCACAGCCATCATCTCATGGTGCCAATAATGTGTCTTTATATTTTTTGTTACTGTTCGTGGAAGCAAGGCAAGCTTTACGTTCAAGGGGGTTAGTGGGTAAATGCCACCCCTTGTATGACGTTCCTTCACAATAGGGCGTTTTCATTCACGTGGCCAGCACACATGAAAATTTATGACAACAAAAATAAGTGTTTACATAAGAAAAGAGTTCAACTCCCACAGGATTGGTTTGGAACACCAATATGGCTGCCGTGACGTTATGTGAAAACGCTCTGTAGACCTTTTAAGGTGGCCGAAAACAGTTTTGATACCTGTGTTTCAATCTCCTTTTTCTCTAAAACCCTTGATCCTTTGTTCGCCAAAAATAGCTACACGCAAGTTAACAACACAAACTTCGGATTTTTGATAGCTAGGCTGACGTATATGCCGTTGCCATGGCAACATGAATTAATATAAACAGGCCTTTAGAATCGGTTTTGTTTGTTTGCAGAAAATCTAGTCGTTAGAATTTCTTTCTCATGTGCATGCAACAAGATTGTAACAATGCTCACAAGTTAGCACTATTTTAATTTTAGTTTAACAGAGGGATCTTTAATTATCACTTGCAGAAGTTTAACTGGAATATCTAGAATCGCGTTTGTCAATTTTCATTTTTTATCCATATTCTACTTACTTGTTTTCTAAAGTATTTTCGTGCCAAATTTCGTGAAATTCTAACGAGTGGTTCTCGAGAAATAGGCGTATTTCCAAGAAAGCTATTCCGCATTCAATCGCAATTTTTTGCCTTACTACGCATGCGCTGCATTTAACTGGGTTCTTTCGGTAAAAAAGAAAAATCTGAGAATCGCTGGGTTCTTTGCGTCGTTCACCGCCTTTTCTAAAGAATAAAGCCATAAATGCACTGTGTTCAATTATGAAAAAAAAAAAAAAGCACAGATAGCGAGGGCATTGACCAAATCGCTGTATCGACGCTATGGTTGCTTTGTGTAATCCTTGTGCGCGCTCTGAATGGCATTAACAAGAGCGCGCGCAGAAATTGTGTTCGGCCACCTTAAACTTGGGCGGTTTGTCTTCCCATTACAGACCACGGGATGTTGTCTAGGGAATTGTTCTTTATTTTTCATTCATTTACACGCGACTATTTGAAAATTTGAAAGCAAGAATTCTGGAGAGCATTATCACATGGTCTGAAATGAGGCAACAGTCTGCCCAAGCTAAAAAGATAGATTTTGAAAAGGGGATTTTAATAGCTGTTCACTCACCCCTTGGAAACATTTTGATTTGACAGCCGTTTGTCCACGGTTCTAAACGTTGCCATAGCAACCCTGTTTTGACATGCATGTATACCAAAATTTCGAACTTTTAGAAGTAATTCCTTGATTCACAATTTTTGGTTCTTTCCGTAAAAGTTGCAGTTTTAGTTTCATTCCTATTAATGTTATGGAATGATTCTTGCGTCGATTATGTTTTCTTAGGGGCGTCGAGATAAAATGCTGAAACGAAAGGAGTTAATTGACATATACAACAAATACCCATCTTATCTTGTAAGATGCCAAGTTCATTAAGCTCTAGGCCACCTATTGTAAGGCAGTCTGCGTGTTTTCAGAAATTTTAATATTAGTTCGATCAGAAATTGTTGCATGGAACCGGTCACACAATAGTAGTCAGGCATTCGTTTAGGTTTTCCTTCATGCATGCTTTGCTAGTTTCTAGATGATTCGATCCAGCCTGAGGGATGCAAACATTTAGAAGTTACAGAAGTTAGTTGAAAGACGAATTTATCTTGAAAACGGGTGTCGACCGGTTGAGAAACAAAAGTGTAACAAGTAGTGCAACATTCTCAATGATTCGTTCATTTAAGACAAAGTGAAAACACGAAAATCCAAATTATCAACCAATTAAAACAGTGAATAGTTATGCATATAGTTTCTTTCGTATATGAGCTCTCATGCGCAAACAGCAGTCATGCATAGAACTGACCAAATCGTGTATGTATAATTCTTAAGCGTTAGACTGTGAGGACATCTTACCGGCTCATTCACGCTGGAATCTCACGCAAGAACTGACCAAACAGTCTACATTAGAAATTCAACAGTGATAGCAGCACAACCTTTGTGCCACGTGATGATACATAACACGAGATTACAAATGCTTTACATGTGTAACACGGTAGAAGGGGGAGGGAGACCGGGGAATGCAACTCAGGCTAATTATGACCGGCTAGCAGAGAAGAAAAAGGCAGTGGAGTTGTAACACGCTTGCATCTTTGTATATCTGATAGGTCCAAATGTAGTCAGATTTGCTAATAACGGGAAGGAAGACTCCAGTACGTAGATTTCTAAAATAAACTTATTTGGAAAATGGACAAGCGTGTACATATCGCTCCGCTATTGTTAATCATGTTTTGCGCTTTCCGCGATACTCGTTATTCAGCAGGGGTATTCGATATAGGGTTAGTTCGAACATTTCCAACTGAAAGTTGCAAATAATCGTGCTTACTTACGATTGTCCGCTGATTTCGTTAGTCACCCTTGATCTTGCCAATGTATAAATGGTAACTGACAAAAAGTTTTTGTTTAACTTTTTTCATAAAGCAGCTAAAAGCTACCAGTACAAGACTCAAACTGACTATAAAAAATTGTAACTTGGATTGATAAAGGGAGGCTGTTTTTCTGAGGAGGGCTAAGGCGTAATACCGGAAAACTGCAGAGTTAACATTCGACTAACCAGTTCCAGGCTCCTAGGACAAAGCGGTACGACAGAGGCTCTCCTACACTATGCTGCATATAATTTCCCGACATTTACAACCAGCCAAATAACAGACTCTAATTCATCTAAGTCCTTCATAAACCCTGCCTGGTTGTCTATCAATTCCCCCGAGGGTTCTACGTCAGACAACGTCAGAGCTGACTAATGATGCCAGTCGCAGGTTTCCGAAATGAATACCATGGTAATATCTCCTGACTTCAGTAGTACGTTAAAACCTTCCAAGAGACCTTCATACTTGGAAACATTTTCTTCCAATCTTTCTTCTGGGTCGAGACAGGCACTGTTTAGGGAACGCTTGTCCCAGCCAGGTCATGAATCCGGACCATTTGAGAGATCGGGGAGATAGGGGATCTAAAAATCCTGACGAACTGTTCGAAAGGCTCCTTGCCCTAGAGCCAAGAGACGGTGATCAACGTAAATTGCAAATTTTCCTCCCAGTTTTCCCGAACCCAGTTACCGTGGGAATCCCACTTCCCGCCCTCTCTCCTTAATTACTCCCAATCTGTCTTCCTGTGTCTCGCGGGTGGGGGCGGGGTACTCGGGGATGATCGAATAGGCCGGGCAAATATCAAAACCCCCCAAAATCCCTAGGGCTTCCAAAATGAATCCCCCCTAAAAAAGTCCCTGGACCAAAAATAGACACCAAGAAAATCCCATGCCAAAACAGATGCAATGTAATGCGGCACCGTCTTTAAATATATAACGAGCGTAAAACAAGTTTGGTTGTACACCTGGAAGCCAGAGTAGTTTAATCGCAGAACTACGCGGCCGGATCACTACCAAGAATCTTAATTATTCGTATCGTTCTGAATATCCCCCAAAATCCCTACTTAAATCAAGCCACCCCAAAAAATACTTGTCAAATTTTCCTGCCATAAAAATACCGGAAACGAAAATTTTAACACCCCCAAAAACCTTAGTTCATCCCCTTCACTTGAAATCCGGTGTAAGCCCCCCTTGGAGAGCTTGAAGTCCGCGTCGCTGAGGAAATTTCAGGTGCGAGTTTTTTGTTTCGGAGACGGAGCTAGCTGTGGGGGAGTTTTTGCGAGAATTGAAGAAACCACTGGGGAAGGAGAAGGCTTGGGAAGGGTGGGTGCTTGTGGCCTGTAATCTCCTTTGGCGGCCATCTTGAATATGAAAATCACGTGCTCAAACTGCGAAACATATTATGGTCCATAAGACTCATTTCCATTTTCCTTCTATATTCTTGCTCCATTGTAAAGCTGAGTGAACTCGTTTCCCGCCGTTAGACTAACATACATTCTTCCGAACGTTTCCGTCGATTACCTCCTCTATAACAGAGAAACGTCCCTGACATTTCCAGCTTATTAATGGTGGTATAAGACTATCAGTTCATGTTATGTGAAACAAAGTATTTCGAGCGCATGCGGTCACGACAGCCAACAGTCTCTTGGAAATAGTGGTGGATTTCATGTTCAGTTGAGGTTTTGGTTTTACAGTGGAACGTTCGTAAGCTGGGAAAGTAAGCAGTTTGCATGGTGAAAATTATGGCGGTTATAACCCGTCGAAACAGTTAAAGCCGCCATCTTTACGGCCAGCTCAGCAGTGCGAAGCGAAAGTTGTTACAGGACTTCGTGGATCGTGGATGGGCTCAAACAAGAAGTTTTCATTCTGCTACACTTGAGAAATCTCATGCAAACGCTTATATTTTAGCTTATTTGGTCTTTATAAGACCTATTTCCAGAATCGTGAGGAGGAATATATACAAGAACGACGCAAAATGTTTTGGAAATTCGACTTGCACCCTAGCTCTGCTATAGATACTATGTTAACAAGAGAGGTGAGTCTGTCTGTATGCATGCGTTTTCACTCAGTCATATATAGGCGTTTCGAGTTAACCTAAACGATTGCCTCTGAATTTTATCCCAAACGAAATATGTTTAAATTCAATTACCAGGACTGCACTTTGAGCGAAATATTGGATGAAGATGACGTTCTGCAAGAGACGAAATCACAAAATAGAAAGTTGGTGGACTTGTAAGTAGAAATTTCTGGTCGTCTAAAAAATTATGTTGATTTCCAAGTCAGTAACGTTTCAATATAGTAACATTGACCGCTATTAACAGGCCAAAGATCTCGCTATGTTTTTGTAGAGAGTGTTTGAGTAAGCCTCGTATAAGCCTATATTTTAATTTTCCAGTCAATACGTTTTTCGTTCAGCCAAAACTCCTTAAAGTCGTTTTTAGACAGTCATACATTTGGAAGGAATCAAATGAAAAATAAATTGTTCGCCTCGGAAAACCATACCACTGTAGATTAACTTCATCAGGGGAGGAGGAAGGGAAATCATAGCTAATTTGGTTAAGAGGAAATTGGGAAGTTTGCGTGATATTGATTGCAAACGTTTCAACAAGCTTACATCCCTACATTGACGCAAGAAATCGTAAGCAAATTTAAACTACCCTGCATTAAAATCGTCCTCGATCACACCTCTCTCGGTGGCTTAAAGATTAACTCTATCCCAGATGTTAGTTATACAATGTGCGTACTTGGTATGTCCAGTGCTATTTGTGGTATGATTTGTGGAGAAATGCTTTTTTGGGGGGGGCTTCAGGTGATTTGTACCTAAATGATGCGTGCCTGTTTGCATTAAAATGCCCCATTTATAATGAATCTTTCTTTTTTGTTGTTTTTGAATGTCCCTGAGGTCTTGATTTGCATCCCTCCCATAACATTGTAACCAACTTCAATTTGCTTCACTTGGATTCTTTGCTAGTGATGATGGACACCACATCGAACAAAATTAAAACAACTCACAGTGCATGTTCATACATATCTTGCATACGATTTGTTAATCTTCAAATTACAACGACACTGTCACAGTAGCGATCAAAGAGGAGGGTTTATTCCTGAGAAACTTATCAGAGGTAGTTTAGTGTTGCAAAAATGGTTTGGCCGATCTTTAGAAGCAATTTTACATCTGAGTAACATAAGATAACATGATAACAATATTGCATGGTCAAACACTCAGCACAGTGAAGTCAAATGCAAACAAATTCAAAAGCACATCTAAAAGTGTCTGAGTATACTATTACAATACACATAAACATACAGAAGAAATGTTGCATGCGAAAGGCTTCCTTGTACTTAGGCTTCTATTATGGATATTATGGATTATATTATGGGTATGGATAAATTATCTGTGAAAACCATTTTCACATGTAGCCTCTTTTCTAATGAAATGCAATGGTCTCTGAAAATGAGGCAGCAGTAGATGTCCTGTTGATATTAGAACAGTTTTTATTATCCAGTTGAGTTAAATCTGAAACTTATAATTACTCAGGGGAGAGGGAGAGGGTCTGTTACAGATAGGACTTTTTTTTACTTTCTTTCAGTGAGAGGGGAGGGGGACAGGAGGTGCTTATTATCAGAATGTTTCTATAATACAAGGAGAAGAATAGAAGAATGATTTTTTTGTATATATATTATGGAAATTTGAACTCGATCAACTTTTGATGTCACAAAATCTTACAACAGTACAGATATAGGTCCACATGTTTAAGAAAGAGGAGATCAAGCTGTTTGGAAGGTAATTTGTTTACACTGGAAGTACATGATTTATTCATTAATTTTTGGCTTGATTTCTCAGTTTTATTAGACCAGAGATCTTAGAGGAACTAGTAAACCTAGTTCTACAACCACCAGATGAAAGTAAAGAGGAATGTCTCAAATACAAGTGAGTCAGGGCACTGTGTGATATGTGTGAAGATATATCAGGACTTTGCTGTTTTTCCATCACCCCCTGGGGGTATTGGATAACAGGGCACTTTGACTAATTTCTACAGTGTTACTGTTGGTAGGCAGTGTTAAGGGTTATTTATGCAGACCATGTAGTGCATCCCTGAGGGAAATTAATTATTAGTGATAAGAGTTCATGACATGCATGGATGAGGATCTGGTATATAAACAGAGATTAGAACTAGTTTGATGTATATTCTTGATTTCTGCAGATCCCAGTTTCAAATTTGTTTTGTCAAACTAGATATATGAAGTTCTAGATGAGGTATATGCCTGCCAGATAGAGCAGTTTAAGGTTGCACACGCCGGTGTGCACTCTGGCAACTCAACTCTTGAAGTGCCTCTCTCCTCTCCATAGTATGAATGGTTACCAGTAGACGACCTAATGAAAAGCTTGTCTAACCTGGCGGAGTGGCCGTACACTTGTTTCTTCATGCTCTATATAAACTGGGATAACCTCTGACAGTGCAAGTTAAATTTATGTGGAATAAAGCATGACCGCTATTTTCTTTGTCACCTTTCCAAGCTGTGTACCCTAATGTGATGCAAACTTGTTCTTTGCTTCAGACATCCCAACATGGCTTGTGAAGTGTTAACAGCAGACGTATACGCAATAATTGACAAGCTAACAAACAATGAGGTATATGTCAGTGCTATGCCAAGCTGAATTGGGCTTGGTTTTTACACAGGAGTATATTTATGTATCAAAGGGTAAAACACAATTATATTTAAATTTCTTTGCAGCCTTGTGATTTTCTCAGATATGTGCTCCATTCTGAGAGTTACCAGTTATTATCGAGATTGCCTCTGAGAGTGCTCTGATTGCGTCCTGTTTTGGCATTCCCTGATGGGTGGGAGCTTCATTCTATGATCCTTATCCTCATTCTGTCCTTTATATCCTGCAAGTTTCATTTTCACGTTATCTCAGTTCAAAGATAAGTGACAAACCATGGAAGATTGCCTTTCATGGAACTCTCAGGCCACTAGTCATTGTTGAAGTATCTATAACTTTAGTGAGTCACATCTGAGGTCTGCACTGATTCCTAGATTACTACAATAGTTTTTTTCCTGCATCTAAACATTTTCATCTACTATGGCAGTCAACAAGGGTCACATTTAACATTGGCAAAAGTATCATAGGTTCACCAATGTAACACAGATCTGTTTAGTTCAAGCACAGTGGTGTGGCTGTTAGCTTCTGCAACATTTGTCTGATAAATGTTATGAAGACCCTATTTACAGTTCTTCCACCATGTTGTTCTTATTACAGGATCTACTCAACAAAATTTGGTCATTTATGGAATCTGAACCCCCCCTTAATCCTCTGCTAGCAAGGTGAGAAACTGCTTACTCCAAAGCTACTAAATACTTTCCAGTTGCTATTATTACTGTGTCTTTCGGTAAGGTGCAATCTTAATTACAGTGACAGTCAACAAATCTTGAAAAAAGCAGCAAACAAAGTGGATCAAAACGAACCATTGACAACCCACAGACATAATTTTTGAGCCAGCTGTTAAACTTGATTTTTGTTTCCTAAGAGCTCCAGTAGGATGATTGCTGGTGGTTAAAAATGCAATAATATTATTGATGATTGAGGATGTGTTATGGAAAGGTGGGGTGACTGTGATTTCTGTTGCATGAAACTTCAAGGAGTTTTGCTATCCCTGTTGGATAAGATGCTAATCAACAATAATTTATTATCATTTACACAATAAACATTGGAACTAACCTACCCATATTTTATGGCACAATGGAGAAAAAGATTGTGACTCATTTGCAAGACTCAAACCCTTAAGAAAACAATGAATTCAAAATAACTTACAAATTTCAAGGGCCCCATTTTGAAAAATGCTTATGATCAGTGCTATACAATTGCAAACCCTATAAAGTCCCATATAGAATAAATAAATATTCTTTTGCTAAAATTTACTCAGAAGCTCTTGTGAAAAGGTAAGTTTTAAGGTTTAAGTGTTATCAGATTTAACTACTCATACCTATTTTTAACATCAAGTCTCTTTCTTTCAGTTTTTTCAGTAAAGTTATGGGCGTTCTTATAAGTAGGAAAACATCTTTGGTAAGTATGTTTGTAACTTCTGTGTAAAAAATAAAAAAAAATTGTTTTGTTATTCATTTGGTTCAGAGGTTTCCAATGTTATTTTTTGTAGATGTTAGAGTACTTAAAAAGTAAAGAAGATTTTGTCAATGCCATTGTGAAACACCTTGGGACATCTGCCGTCATGGACTTACTCCTTCGGTTAATTACCAGCGTGGAGTCTCCACAACTGCGGCAAGACTTACTTGAGGTAAAGCTCACTATTTGTAATTCCCTTGCTTTTATTTTGACATTGCACTTAAATTTTGAACTGGGCTTTTGAGTGACCCATTCAACTTATGCTACTTTTTCCAATCTTATAGAAATGATATTGATGTCATTTGTGCATCTATAAGTTTTACATGTAAACAGACACTTTCATAATGAAATCTGCTTATTGAACATTCCTAATATTTGTTCTGTTTAACAAATTGATATCAGCTTTTCATGCATCTGTCCTGTTATTGACAATGAATTTCGTCATAACATTGTCAAAGTTGCTGTGGATCGACAGGACAGAGGCATGAAAAACTGATGCCAATTTGTTTTTTAGGGTAACAAATTGTCAAGAATTGTCCGCTCTTGCTCGTTGACGCATCGCATAAATTATAAATTCATGTGTCTGTCTGCATATTGACAACAAAAATTATTAGCCAATAACTGTGTGAGAATTTCTGCAGTTATCATAAAATTAGTGTTTTGCAGTGTGTTTACGTTATTATTCTTTGTATTGCAGTGGTTAAATGGTCAAAAACTAGTGGAGAGTTTGGTCTCTTTAATTGACCCTGAAATTGATGAAGAGGTTAGTTCACTATCCTTTTCTTTTGTTCTCATCAGGAAATGGCTTCTTAAATAAGTGTTAACTTCTTTTAATTAATTAATTTATTTGTTTATTAATTAATTTATTAAATTCATGTAATTTGGGTGAGTTAACAGGTGTTACACTTGTTATTATTTTCTATCTTCTGTATCATTTATCTGACTGGTATTCCTTGCCTCTTTTTGGACTGACTGCACTTTGGAAAAATTTGAAACTGTTCTTATGTGAAGTGAAACCAAACTCCAACAGAGCTACTTTGATTTGTTTCTGCAGAGAAGCTGCAATGCTGCACAAAGCCTGTGTGATGTAATCCGTCTCAGTAGAGATCACATGTCACAACTCCAAGAGAATGCTGATCAAGATCCTTTGCTAGATGCAGTTCAAAGGTATTATTATGTTTAATTGAGTTGACTAATTCCCTCTCGTTTGTTCCAATTTTGGGGATTGGACTGAAGTCCTAAGCCTGATGTTGCATAATTTCTTATGGCAGTTTCTGTGTTACAAAACAACTAGAAGTACATGTAATGCTGCTCCCACTTGCAGATTATTCTAATGAGTTGCAGCTACCAGGCGTGTTCCCATTTAATTTTGTTATTCTCCTGGGTGAAGAGAGGTGCAGTGATTAGTTAGTTGTCTCACCCTAGAACACACCACAGTGACACCAGCCAGGTGACATACATGTAAACCAAGGCCTTTCAATCCAGAGTTCAACATGCTAATTAGGTGGCTCCACTACTTCTGGTCTCAATGTGAAAATTACTGTCCTAGCAGGGGTTTCATTAACGTTTTCAGCAGGAGGGTGACTGGTTTTTACAGGCAGGCTAAACCATTAGAACTGAACTTCTTTGTAAGAAAAACTTACCACTAGATGGTCAAATTAGCCAGGAAAAATTGTCCCCACGGCCAATCAATTTGCCCGGTGCCTGCCCCTTGATGTAACCCCTTTCTTAGATGTAGAAAACCTTTGGGAAAACCTTTAATTAAAGAGCCTCTAACCTCTTACCCTGAATAGTCTCCTAAACTTGTCAAAGCAGGCTGTCAGTTTTGCTTAATTATATTGATTTGCAATTGTTCAATGTTGCTTTCTGTTTCTGTTTAGGAGAGAGACAGTGTCAGAGTTATTAGATCATATGCTTCATGATGCTCAACTTCATCCCGATGTAGCACTCGTCAATGGAATCTCTGTTCTACTCACACTGTTGGAAGTCAGGAAAGGAAGGTGTGATTTTATCTTTTTTCACACTTGTAAGCTGCTTGTTTCTTTTGCTCAAGGCAAAAATTGTAACCTGGCTTTTGCACATGATATTTTTGCTGCCATTAAAATCACATCTGTTATTAACCAATGATTTATTGTTTTTCCCATAGTGGAGAGGGAGAAGAACCAATGACTCCCTTGGATGCAGAAAGACTTGCACAAGGTAGAGAAAAAAATTTAGTCTTCCTTTAAGTGTTCTGTTTATAAAAGAAATTTTACGAGGGTTGAAAAATACATGTAAGTTTAGCATTTGATTTCATTTTATTATAATTTTTATTAATAAATTGTATGGATCAGTTTCAGTTTCTACCTAGTCCTGAAACTGAAAACTTGACAAAAGAATGATTTCTTATCAAACTTACCTAAACTACACTTTTTACATTTTTCATTAAAGGTTTTCTTTTCCTGAATTTAGCAAGGTATTCTGTTATGTTTTACAGGTGTTAGTGCTACATTAGCTGCTTTAACTCCACGACTCAAAGACTTCCATCAGCTTCTGGTGGATCCACCTCCAGTAAGCCATGACCTTTTTGTCTTTAATATGTTATTAATCATTGTTGAATGATTAAGAGCCATTTTGTGAACCATTTACTGCTCTGTGGTCCTGTTTCTTTGTATGTGGTACATTGATCTCTGCTAAAAATGTTCAAATGGACCCAGGATGACCAGAAAAATCTGGCTGAATTCAAAAGGTGGCTGTGTTACAGGGTTGCTCAGAGATCAGAACTTGCTTTTTTTTAAAATCAAATAATGGGGGTTGGGGCAGGGGGGCAGGGGGCAAGTGCTGCACTAAAAAACTTTAAATGTTTTCTTGCAAGCTGGTGTTAACCGTCTTTCATTGTTTTTGTTTCCTTGTCAGATGAAGCCAATGCTAACGACAATAGGAACTCTAGACCCTCCCCTTGGCAATGCTCGTCTTCAAGCCTCCAAGTTGATTGCTGCCATATTAGCCACTAATAGTGATACAATAAATGCTGAACTAGCTAACTTAGGAACTCTTCAAGTTTTATGGGTAGGTATCCAAATCAAAATACAATTTACAAGAGAGGCATTGCATTATATGTCATGGATGGCTTCATTTCAGTTTAGTAAGCTCTAAAATTTCTAGTGTTGATCTCTCTTCCCCAAATCTAACATCTGTGTTACTTTGTTCCAAACATTTTTATTTTTCAACCTAACAAAATGGTTATTACATCAAGTACACAGTAAATGTAATTCAAAATCTCTGAACAGCTTCACCATGTGCTCTAGTACAAAAAATACATTGTAGTACTTTTTAGTAGTACAGCTCCAATCTACTTTCCCCCCTCCATTTTACCATTGCTGTTACCAGTACTATAAATTACCCAAATAAATGTTTGGCGATTTGTTTGGTGATGTTTGGCATTTGCCATTATTCCTATGTAGGATTATTAGTGTTGTTTTTGATACTGTTGTTTTTGACACTCATAAATTGATTTTCTAAATCAATCTTATGCAGAGCTATTAGTTTTGAAAGAGCTTACATGTATTCTCAACTAGTTTTGAAACAGCCTTCTGTTTTTACCAGAGGCCAGGATCATGCAAGTCTGCTGACATTTTGTTTTAAATTTGATTTACAGGAGTTATTTTTCAAGTATTCATGGAATAATTTTCTCCATACTCAAGTGGAGAAGTGTATAACCACAGTTTTAAACAATCCCCCAACTGAAGAAGATGGTGAACAGTCTACTCCTTTAGTCGATGTTGTAAGTTTCCCCTAGACACTTTGCTTAAATTGTAGCTGAGGTTTCTTTAGGATTGTGTCTGTTAAACTGCATGTGTTACTAGCTAGTGGAACTGATCATGTTTTGTATTATTGAGTGTATCGTTTTTCTGTTTTTTTTTTTGTACACAGTTATTTAAAGATTGTCAAATTATACAAAGGATACTCCAGGAATGGGATGATCTTGATTCAGAAACGTAAGTGGGAAGGTTCCAAATATTGCTAAGTATTTTCAGCTCCTAACAATATCAGAAGGCCGCACTGGTTGTCATTGTTGGAACTCTCATCTTCTGTAAAATTGAATCAGCAAGGCTATACAGTCCAGCATTATTGTCTGACTTTCTTTTCAATACAAATAAAGGTCCCTGTGGTCAGTGGAAAAGAGGGGTAACATTTTCAATAAATTGGGAACATGGGCAAATATAAAATGTTTAGACTTCTGAGTGATTGGAGACCTCACAAATTATTTTTAGAATGATTCATAGCCCTTGATGTTCATTGCAGGCCTGTGTTCCTAAATACGAACTGTGATGCAAATACCCAATCTATGGCCATATGTTACTTATTTGCCAAAAAAAAAAATGTGGTGGAATTGAAAACTGTCTTCTTGTTTTGCTATCTAGAGGGCTGACCAGCAAACGGAAAGGATACATGGGCCATTTGACAAATGTGGCAAACAGTATTGTTCAAAGTGTAGAGAAAGGCAAAAACAAAGCTGCTCTTGATGCAACATTTTCTGGTGAGTATTAAATACATACTTGTTATGCAACATTTCCATCAATTGGTATACAAACACCTTAGTCAATGGTTTAATGCATTAATACATAGAGGACATTACATGGCCTCGTGGCAATACAAAATTTCTCTCACACTGTTGAAGAACATTTCACAAGTGAGCACAGCAAACGAGAGAAATATTTTTTTAACACAAGAAGGGAAATTTCATATCTCCAAGTGGCAATGTAATGTTCTATTTATTGTTTAAACACCAATGAAATCCCAACCCATTTCACTTTGGTTTTGAAAGGTGCCATTTATTAATATGTAACCATAGTAACAGTGATCTTTTCACATGTGAAGATAACATGTAATTTCCACGTGTGAAGATACTACGATTATCAGTTGAGTAAGGCATGAGGGAAGTTTGGTTACGAAGTTTTGGCCTTAAAATTATGGTGTTGTCACGGGTAACTTACCTCGTTTCCATTGGTAACAATTTCAACAGCCATTGGTTGCCTGTCGTGTCGCCTACAATTTTGCGCAGTTTGCTGCCAATGACGTCAAAGGCCGACAAGTTACCAATAGATACGGAGCCAGTTGCCCGTGACGACAACAAGATTTTTACATGAAAACTTGGTGACCAAACTTTCGTCTCGCCTGACTCAACTGATAATCATAGTATAATGTTTTTGTGCGAAAGCTCACTTGTTATTTCATTGGTTATCATCATCAGCACTCCATGTAGCCCCCAGTGGGGCATAGGACTGCTTTTTATATAAATCACAGCTTGTTGAAAGCAAGTCCTTAACTTATTAAAGACTTGTTTATTCTCCTTTGGATGGCAAATCAGCCTTTTAAAAACTCGCTATTTTGATTGGGGTCCACAGTGGCATGGCAGCCTTAGCGCAAAATGCTCTGACATGATTTGAAGTTTTAACAAAATTGAGGGCTGATGGATTGCCACTTGAAAGCTGTGATCAACTAAAATTAATGTCTGATTGAATGCAGCATTTCCTTGACTCATGGCAATGATTCACCTGTTTCCTAAAGACACAGTTCACATGTTGAACTGCTGGATGCACAATCCAGACCAGACTACATGAGCATGGACAACTGTGCCTGAAGTCCTGTGTTACTGGTAACTGGTATTAGGTCAGTTACAGCCATTCCATTTTGTTATTGTTAAAATTTCAGACTTGCCAGAGAATGTTCGTGAAAGATGGAATGCATTTGTGAGTGGAAAGTTAGCAGATGTCAACAAACAAAACTTATCTGAACTGGTGAGTTGCAAAACATGGAAAAACAAAATGAGAGTGAGGCTGGGTTAACTACCTGCAATCATGGACAAAAGTCTTTGGACAAAATATGCACATTTGGTGCTTTTCTACACATGCCAGGCGTGAATACATATACACCTGCCTAGCCTCTCTTCCCTCTCCACATACATAGTACCTGCAATTTCTCTTGAGGTTCAACATTGTATTGGGAGAGGGAACAGCGACTCGTTTTAACAGGATAGCAGTGCTTTTCTTAACTTCAGTTGTAAAACACAGATAATTTGTTTTAGTATAACCCAACTAGTGGACTAATGCAAATCCTGCATTCTAATTGGCTACGCTACTAGAGGACTATTAGTAATAGTCCTCGAGTAGCGAAATTGGCACAATTGAGCGTGACGCTTTCTTTCGTTTTATTCCCAAATAAATATTTCTTCAACTTGCATTTGCTAACTTTATTGTTGCCTTTTCTGTCCAACTAGTTGGGTGATACTAAAACAATTAGACCCTTTGCCCTCAAGGGCCATGGGTCAATAGCTCATTCGGCTTGGCTTCATGGGCTATTGACCCGTGGCCCTTGTGGGCTATGGGTCTAATTGTTAAGTATTACATCAGTGTCCCAAGGACTTTGGTTCACGATTGAAGTACTGTTTTTATACAGTACAATTTACCTTAAATTTACAAAAGCATGTATAATGTGCCCTTTGTAAAAACTGCTGAGTTAACTTTTTATGATTACGTAAACATTACTGGTAAGTTACTATTTTTTGTCTAAAGCTGTCTATTCTTCATCATTTTTAGGTTGGTCATCATTTTCAGTCTTCTTCAGATGATGAAGATGACTTCAAGCCTATCTCCTTCTTGCATACAGAGAGCTCACTTCAACAGGTATAAAATACAATGAAACCAAACTTTCTTCACACCTTACTCAACTGATAATTGTAGGAGTTAAACAGTTTTCATTGTGAACTTGCAATAATTATTGTTAAAGGGGCCATCAAAAATCTATTTCATTTGTCCCTTTATTCCTGCCCAATATGATATTTATTTTACAGGATCTTGCACGGTCCAGGGGAAACATTTTATAATACTGTATTATTGTATTGTAACATTGTACTTGAAATGTTGCCTGGACAATAATAGAAAGTTAACTGATTGTTGCTTCACCTGTAGGCATTTTCACGGTATCAAGTGCAACAGATAACAACAGAATTCATGGACACATTTGGCCTTGATGAAGATGAGTTTCAAGAACCAGATGACTCAATTAGGTTAGTATTTTCCTTCAATAGTGGTTTGCAAAATTGTGCATCAAAGATTGACTTACTATTTCTGAGTTGACATTGTCTAATATCCTATTACCTTTCTGTGAA
Source organism: Orbicella faveolata (assembly GCF_042242905.1). Taxonomy (NCBI): domain Eukaryota; kingdom Metazoa; phylum Cnidaria; class Anthozoa; order Scleractinia; family Merulinidae; genus Orbicella; species Orbicella faveolata. The sequence goes on along the minus strand of NW_028301536.1, from coordinate 24,371,420 downwards.
CTCTGTTGCAGTGGGCCATTTGACAGAATTGGAGACCTCAGTTTTAGGATGAATGCCCATGAGGATAATGTATGTTTGGGTCATTCTTTAGTGTTATTACTGCAATTGAGAGCTTATTTTGGAATTTTTGTATCACATAATTATGTTAATATTTTATCTTGTTTTATTTATCTTGTCCATTGGATCCCATGTAGTTGATTTACCGAGAGCTTGATTCCTCTTTTCTGTACAGCCCAACACTGCCCTATTTGAGGCTTGTTGTAATGAGAAAATTCAACAATTTGACGACAGTGGAAGTGATGAAGAAGTAAGTGCTAATTCCAGAGTTATTCATCATTTGCCAATGAACTAGCTTTGAATTATATCCCACTTGCATGTTGATGCCCTTGAAAGTCCAATTTCACAATGGCAAGTAACTGAAAGTGTTGTTTTCTAAATATAAGAGTGGCCCAAAGCATCACTTAATCCATAGTTTCTTAGCACATGGTGGAAAATTGAGTTATTAGATGTATGAGTATTATAAAAAAATGTTTATTTTTAAATAGGTTGTATCAGTTGATGAGGTCAGATGTAGTTATCTGTATCTATTACATACATGTTGGTGTTTAACAGAATAGTTGAAAGTGTGATGTTGTTTTTGTTTAAACAAACTACATTGTATCCTTATAATTAATATTATGATAACAAATACTTTGTTAAATCAGCATGTCAGGGCCGATGAAATGAAACTTTTATTCCTTCTTTTAGGATATTTGGGAGGAAAAGGAACTCACATTTTCATCCATTGCAGAATCAAGGCAAAGGTTTGTAAAGTAATGCAAGTTGTTTCACCTCACAGTATAATTATATATCGGTACTCATATTAATTACATAGCTTCATTACTGGGAATGCAAACATGATTCCTAACTTTAACTTTTACTTTAGTACCCTGTCACCTGAAGGAGAAAGTGACAGTGAGAGTAGCGAAAGTGATGATGATCTGGAGTCACCTGGTGGTAAAGCCCCCAATGTCCCATATAAGAATGGCAGCAGCCCCCAGGGATCTCCAGTAAAGCAACCTCCTCCAGCTGCAGACAACAAAATGGAAGTAGATCCTACAGATGGTATGTAATGATTAATTATAGTCCCTTACAGGGTGCTGAGGGCTGTCATTAAGGGCTGTAACCCATAACACCTGTTATGGCTGAGTATGCTTGATTTTCCCTTGATGCAACTGGAGAAATTGCCTGTTGTTGATAGGATTCACCCACAGTGTAACAAGTTTACTGCAGCTGTGGGTAACATGGCTACAGGTGAAAATGCACAAGGTCTCATTCATGTAAATTTTACTGATCGTGACAATAATGATATCTAAAGTTGATGCCAGTTGGAGATGAAACAATTTTTTAGTTAACTAGTTAGTAACTTATTTTAACATTTTGCTGGGTAAAGTATCCTGATATTTGTCATACATTCAGCAACATTCAGTCTTGCCATCCATGTTACAATTGAATAGAACAGATTTTCTTATTTGGTGAAACCATTTTTTAACATAGCCTGGAAGTCTGCAGTAATAACAGTTACCATTGTTGAGTAATATTCTGAGATAATTATTACAAGGCACATTTGAAAATGTTCTCTTGAATGTACATGGTAGAAATATTTATTTATTTTGTCAATGATCCTTTAAATTCACTGAGAAAGTAAAGAATAATGACAAGTTGCATAGTTACAGGTAGTCGAGGTGAACTGTAGAAAATTAACTAATAAAAGAAGTTTTGTGTGGAGGTTTAAAATGGTTGTCATGGCAGTGCATAACATCAAAACCAGATTTAAAGCAAAACATATGTTTGATTTGTTTTCCAGCATGGTCCCTTGCATTTGAACCAGAGGAAGTAGCAGTAGATGAAGCCGTGTCTATGGATGCATCAGATGTTGGCTGGGGAGAGACTCCTGCAGCAACAACAGACACAGGATGGGCCACATTTGATAGTTTTACTGACATAAGAATGGCTCCCAGCAGGTTTGTACATTGTCTTTCAAATTGGCACGTAATAAGTACCCTTGACTACTTGGGTCTTGAACAAGCTGTTGTGATACTACATGTGGCTTTTAAGAAAAGCGTATTGAAAATAATTTTTTATCCCTTGACAGAATTATGTAGTTCTAGAAGTGTGGAATATTTGCCTTTTATTTTGTGTGCAAGTATAATTAACTCATCCAACACTGTCTTATTAACTGTCCTTGGTGGACATAATTTTAGCATTTTGCTTCTTCATACATACCAAAAAACATCAATTTTTCCGTGCTCTCAACTTGACTGTGCTGACTTGTGTTATCATCAGTCAACCATCAGAGGACGCAGGGGATCCTCCAGTTGCCATGGAAACAGAGCCATCACCTCCTGCTTCACAAGCTGGAGCAGCATACAGTGAGTGAACTACTGTATTTTCATCCGTGTGTTAAGAATAATTTTTGATTTTGTTGCTTGGGCCTAAGAGGAACTATTACTGACACAAGGTCTTCACCTCTTTATCATTTCACTTGAATGCATAATATTACGTTGTTGTCTCTTTACGTGAAATGTTCCTCTAGTGCTCTTGGTGTGACAATTGTCATAACTTGGTCATTGTTAATTAGAGTGACCGATCAGTTTTGTAGTAGATCCGTTCAAGGTTGTAGGATCAAACCTTCCAAAGTCAGCAATTTCTTTAACTTCTTTGCTTCCAGCTAACACTTGCTCTTTTGTTGTTTTCTTGTAGTTGTCAAGGATAAGTCCAACCCAGACAAACAGGATGAGTCAAGGTATGCGTTGAAGCTCTAACAAATTTCTGATTGATTTTATGTTAAGTGAGGGCAAGAAGGTTGCTAAGTGGCCTATAATTATTTCAGAAGTGGGGGAGGAGGTGGGGGGCATTTAAGACAGAAGCATATTCTTCCATTGCTAGCTAGTTGTTTCTGTCTGCCTTTCTTTTTGTCCATTTGCCAACCATGCAACTTTTCACCCCCTTGAATAGAACACAGGGCCTGGTATCCAGTGCCGAGGCTCTTGGAGTAGCTACCGAAACTGAAGGCAAATCTACAGACAAGGCAAAGCACTCACCTGTGGTTGATAGAGCAGCACTGTACAGGTTAGCAAGGTGTTGTAATAATAATAATAATAATAATAATAATAATAATAATAATAATAATAATAATAATAATAATAATAATAATAATAATAATAATAATAATTGATATTTATTGCATTAAAGAAAAACAAAAGTTACCTGGCTTTTCTTGCTGGTACATTTTCAAAATTACTTTCAGTCTAACAAGTTCTCTTTGAGGCAGTGACATAGGCTGGTAGCTGTGGCTGTTATAGAGCTCTACAGCTCTTTATTTGGACATTGTTTAAAACCTCTTAAATGTGTTATCCAGCAATTAATGTGCAAGACTGACAAGTGTCAAATCTTAAGAACTATACGATGAATCAGCAGGAATTTGTAAACTTTTGGCGTGGTATTTTACAGTCTAGCTTGATGTTGTAACCACTGGGGTTGCCAGTGCCACCGAATTTTTTTCTTCTTTTGACTGAAATACTTGTGCTGGCGACTAAATCTTAACACTTGGGAGCCAGCTGGCCCCAAGGTTTTTTCCTGAAAGTCAAGCTCTGTTGTAGTAAGTATAATAACACTCAATTCTGCCAAGCTGAGAGGTGTACTGTTCATTTATATGCAGGTGTGAGGGTCGAGCAAGTGACAGTTCAGCTCCATTAGCAACAGATGATAGTGACGATGATATCTCAGATGATGAAACACCTAGTGTGAGATGTGAGGAGGCATTTTCAAGGTGAGATAAACATAAATTTATTTGGTAGTAGTTGACAAAGAATCACAGGAGAGTTGCATAAAGCCTGGGTTTAGTTCATCAATTTCATTAGTTTTCATCATTAGTTCAACTGACTGTAGTTGTTTCAAATGTGTGGCCCCACAAGCCAATGAAATTTATTGCATTTAATGCAGGCTAAAATGACATGAAAGGTGCTAATAAATAAGTCTTATTCCTCTTGATAGGGGAAGGTTAGTTTTAACCCAAACTCAAAACACCGCAATAACAAAACAAATCAAGTTATGAGCTATTGTTTGTCAATAACATTGTCAGTTATGTCACTCAGTCCACTCCACTTTCCTAGAGATGAAGATGTGCAAACCCATAGAATGGTTGAAAGGAAGCCTGCATGATGCAAAGATATTGATGACTTTTATCTTGCAAACACCTTGACACAGTATAAACACGTCACATATTAAATTCTTTTGACTCCCATTAGGTTGACAGACATAGGTGTAACGGAAGGAGAGTCTGCAGATAGTGGAGTTATGGTGAGTTTATGCCTTTAACTAATCGAGACGTGGAACATGACATGCTAAATTGACAAATCACAGCATATATAGTAACTGAGAGACAATAGTTATTATTACAGAATATTGTACACTAAATTATTAGGATGTACTAAAGCTGAACTGTGTGCTCTTGAAGAGTATTAGCTCTTGGAGGCAGAGTGTCACCTGAAACATTGCTTGAGTGTAGTTGTCTTATAAGAATATAGAATTGTTTTACTTGGACCTTAATTTTCTGGGCTATTTGGCTTTTTAAAATAAGACCTTTTGTGTCTGTTTTTGTAGCCCTTGAATAATGTTCACAAAGATACAATGTCGAGTACAAAAATGGATAATGGCCCTGTGGACTTCACTAAAGAACCGGGAAATCAGGGCTTAACAAAGAAAACTAAATTGGATCAAGATACAAGGTAACTGGTCCAGATTTATGATGATAAGTTGACAATTGTAGTATTTTCACAAGATCACCATTGACATTGGTTGTGTTCTTGGTAACTGTAACTACCAGTAATTCCTCTGATTAATAGCATGTGAGGTTACTTGTATGGTCTACTTCCTTCAATTCTTTTTAGGTGGGATATTAGAATGATGGTAAACAAACCAAGGGCACCATAGTTACATGTACTTGAGTCTTTATGCATCTAATGGAGCTAAAACTATATCAGTGGCTTGCAAATTGTATGTGTTCCTGCATGTCACATCTTGGCTGATTTATTGAACCAATTCACATAAAAATATGTAGCCTATTGCTAAAATAGTGTACAATCAATTTGATGTACCGGTATTCAGATTCCATGACCAAAGGTTAATTTTGAAAGAAACTGTTGTTCTGCACCAGCATGCATGTGAGACTTTGCTAGTTATCAAGTTGAAGTTGATAAAGTATATTAACCACTGTAGTGAGTTTGCAAGGTTGATGTTTCAATCACTAACCCTTCATCAGAGTAAAGTGAGGGATTCTCGGTTGTGTGCATGTTTATACAGTGGAGAAGGAAGTTATTTTGTAGAGAGTGGTGAGAAATGGTGTGGCATTCTCTAAGAGTTCACTGTGATGGCCATCTGGTCCACTGTTGAGAGGAGGTTAATCAGCAAGAGTACTCTTTGTGTTGTGCCACTAGCCAACCAGTGAGAACAAATGTCACATTGTGCTGTATTTCTCATTTTTTAGCACCTTTTTTCATTGTTTCAGGTCACCCTTAAAGGAGTTAGTGGAATCACAGACAAGTCTAGTAAATGGACCAGGCTAGATTTGCTGATTTGTAGCCAATGTTTTTTGTTTGTAATGTTGTTAAATTTGTATGTTATAGATGATGATCTGTGTAAAATATTTTAATAATTACTTGGCCTGCTGAAAGTGGAAATCCCTTACTCAGCAGGCTGGTTTATTGTTGAACAAGTGTAGTATTCTCGACACAGTGTACGCTGGAATATCTTTGTATATGAAGAGTTTTTCTTTAGTCATAAAGAATTGGCATGAGTCAGTTAATGTTGTATGAGCATAGCTCGCAGGCTCTTATACGCTGCACTTAAGCAAAGCAAAGCTGCAAGGCACGAGTCTCTTCACCCACCAACTTGTCTCTCGCGGCTCTGCCTTTGCTTGCGCCGCAACACACAGGAGCCTGCTTACGGGCTAGTGTGAGCATAGACAAGAAACACTTGCAATGCATCTACTGTATATTCTGCAAAATTGCCTTATCTGAGGTGTAGTGTAACAGGCAAACAGACATTCACTTTCACACACTACAAGTATGTTGACTTGAACTACATCAATTTAAACTAGAGTTGAAAGTGATGCTCAGTTGAACTTGCATTGAATTGCAGCCAGTTTGTTTATTTTTCTTTTGTTCGTGGTTGGACTGTTTCGCTGTTCACTCACTTTTCATAAAGTTAGGAACTGGGGTTGGTGTAGTTTTATGAATGTAACACTAATAGTACAGCCTATTTACTGGGGAGTTGTAAATTTGAAAGTAGCATCAGAATTCACTCAATGGGGTTCCTGGTGACGTTTTGTTATGAAATTGAAGACAAAAAAATTGAATTATCACTGAAGCTAGCCGTTCATAGTGAAGTGCAGATGTTGAAATGCATCTTCGAGATACTGAATTTCTAAAACACTTGTCTTTTATTGAAGGACAAATATTGTTGTAATGACGAGGACAAGTAAAGTGATGTACATAGAACAGGTTTTTTTTTTAATCCTTGAAAGATCTTTTCATGGTAGAATTTCTTTCAGGTCTTTCTGTTTTAGATTTCTTACAAAGTTCATTCAGAATTCATTTGGTATGACTACAAACTCAGCATATCAAGCATCCTTCCATGGTTCATCACGTTGTTCTTGCTATTTTGACAGGATTCAAACTACTCCTGGAAACTCCTGGATTTTTGAAAGGTTTTTCCTGGGCCCTAGAAAATGCTGTGAAAATTCAATTTTGGCATCAACTCCTGGAAAACTCCTTGAATTTATCTATTAATGTTAGTTGGAGATTTTTTCACAAAAAAAGCGAATAAGAAAGTTATGAAAAGATTTCTTTACATACACTTTGACTGAGTAACTTGTGTCAAAGAAATTGAAGTGAAATTCCCAACTTTGGGTCCTTTTTTTGTTTTTGTTTATACCATTGAAAACTCCTGGAATGATAGTATGAACCCTGTTTTTATAACTGTTTTGCCTGATGCAATAGCAACTCACTGGAAGATTAACTTGAAAAATCTCCAGTTTAAGGCTTAACATTAGATGAACTCTATAACTGGTACTCGTAGCTCTTGCAGTGCAGTGCAGTGCAACTGCATTGTGCAAAGAAAGTCATGTCTGATAGACCAGGGTGAGTCAATTTTTCATTCAGGTTAGTGGATTCTATCGTTTGTTTTCCCAATAATATTATCAAGAAGACATTTTCAGTAAGGAACAAGTGCGAAGTAAGAAATAATATTTTGGGAGCCTCTGAGAATGACTTATGGGCTAGTGCATCAGAAAATTGGTTTTCTTTGCACACTGAGCTTGGATCTTTTCCTTGTGTCTGCCAATTTACATACTTTTACTCGAGAGTTCTGATTGGCTGATTTCACTTGACATAGACATTTCTGATAATATTGAATGCTTGATTTCTGTGATTGTCGTCATACCATAATTATTCATTAGAAGACCACTTAGAAGTTCAAACGCTTTCTGAACTGTCAGTGCATGTACAAAAAAGCTGTAACCAGAAAGGACCTTCTTGAGGAAAAAGTCATTTCAGCACTTTGTAGTCATAACTTGGGTCTGTTGCCCCTTGAATAAAATTCACCTTGTGAAATATTTGTGTCCCTTAAGTATGGAATCAAACTTGCCTGAGGAAACAGTCCGTACGTTGTTGTTAACCTTGAGTGCATGTTATTTGTTCAGTTGGACCAACTGGTTGGTCAAACACGATTTTGCATTCCTATCCCCAATATCCCTGTAAAAGTTAAGCTCAATTTCCACCGCCCAGTCTATGCGAGTTCGGAAGAGGTGCACAGGCTTCTTTTTCGAGCAGTGGCTGGTCATCAAGCCTATATAAAATTCTAATGGAGAGAAATGAAAAGAGGGGCAACCAACTACTTTGTCAAAGGTGGATGGTAAGTTTTGGACTAACAAGTCTGACAAGGCAAAGTGCACTACCTTCAAGGATGCTCCTTTCTTTCCAGACATTTACTGGCCAGATAATATTAAACCGTTTCATTTCATTTCCAGCTGAAATTATCAGAATTTGTCACTTTAAGGAAGGAACCCTAGACTCTTAGAAGCCTGATGTCCTTAGTATTTCTCAATGTATCTGGCATTATTAGCCACCAAGCAGTGAAGCCTGGAAAACCACTTTAACACTAAATAGTTACACTTGATTTGGGCCAAGAGGGAGGCATGCTACTTGTGTGGTGTTACTTGAATGTTGTGGCGTGATCCATCACGATTGCAGTTATTGTGTAGTTTTATTCACAATGTGCTGGTTGATTATAAAGCAGAGAAAACTACTACATTTGAAAATGAATATCAAAAGCATAAAACTACTACAACTGATAAATAAACATAAGAGAGCATTGTATTTTCTACAACTTAAAAATATGGAAATCTGCACCTTATAAATTATTATAATTATCAATTGCTGTCATTATTTTATACCTTCTAGAACAAAACTGGAGAGACTAGCGTGTTTCCTCTTCATCAGACAACACAGATCAAATCACACTTCACATAAGTCTGACTATAATTCACATAATTATATTAAAACAGATGTTCCCATTTCTGTTTGTCTCATTCATAAAGAAAAAGTGCCTATGGTCTTGCTCCATAACTAGAATCATTGCCAAGTCGAGGAAATTTTCACAATTCCATAATTCACTGAAGTGAGTGTGAATAGTGGTGGATATTAACCAAGCCACAAGAAAGCTGCTTGACTCTCCAGAGATTTATAGACTGGATTACAACCTCTGTTCAGGAAAGGAGCCTGTACTCCTCTTCCAAATGAGGAGGAACAAGGCTGGACTTGAAAGAGCAGTGTAAATTATGCTGAGGGGAGTTCATCAACATGGAAACCAACCTTTACAAAAGACACTTCTGTGGGGGTTGGTTTCCTTTGAATAACCATATTAATTTTCTCTTGGAGATAATCTGATATGATCTTCTGCTCCCCCCCTGCTTTCTTCCTCAACAAAATAGAATACCTTACTGCTATTTTGAGGTACAGTGGAATCCCAATTTTTCAAACCTACCAATCATTCTAATATTTTTTTTTTCCTCCATAAGTTTATTTTGCAAATGGGTTATGACAAAATTACCCCTGATTTTTCCAATTTCCGTTGGCCTAGGTAGTTCGAAAAATTGGATTCACTAATTCTCTTTTTCTTTAGAATGTTTTTTTTTTAAATGTAACTTTATGGTGTACCTTATAAAATATTGCTACTTTCTCCTTAGTACATGCTTAAATCAAAACACTGAAAGTGAGTACAATTTAATTGCAAATAAATTTTCACAAATCACCCTGTTTTCCAGTTGCTTTTAAAACAAAATTTACTCTCCTAAAAAAAAAATGTACATTAAGGTACGATTATATTTGTAAGCTTGTAAAAAATTCCCACATTTGTATGCATTTCCAGGATGATCCTAGTTCCTTTTCCATTTTAACAATACCATTGTTACATCTTCATTGCTGCACCTTTCAACAACACATGAACTCAAAAGTTATAAACTCAACTACCAACGAGCTGCTCTCATACATGATTAACTTACAACAACATCCAACACCTAAAGGACATAGCCTCTTGATGCCAGCTGAAATAAACTTCCCTTTCTGGAGACCTTGGCCAAGATAAATATTGACAGCAGTGTAAAATAATTTGTACGATAAGTTATAACTTCTGAGTTTGCATGTTCAATATGAAGGCACAGTAAGATTTCTTCATCTGTTTAGACTCCCAGTGTGCAGGTCATGATCCATTTTCAATTTTGATAATCCTATTAACGACGTCATCATAGACAAGTGGCCCTGCATCCAAACCCCAAATGAAGTCCAAATGTTCCCATGCTTTAATGTATTTGTTATACCACTTGTTAGGAAGCTTTTGCATTAAAATCTTCACATCGTCAGGGTCTGCTAGCCAATCATTTCCTCCCCAGTAAAGTGCAACAGGTACGCTGACAGCTGATGCATTGTACTGTGGAACAGTGGTCTAGAAGAAATCAATGGCAATTATCAAAATTAATGTGCTTCAAGAAAAGGAGAAGAGAGGTAGCCCTGAGTTCAGCTAACAGCAACTGACACTAAAGAGAAGATGCCTTTAGTCATGTGTTATGAATGCAATTTGAAGAATGACTACCCAAGCTGACAGAATAAAATCTAGGCTGTTAAAGCCAACCAGGATTCCCGTAAAAAGATATCAATGGCAAGGACCAAATTATTTGTAGAAACTGATCCTGCTGGATACAAAATAACAGGATAAGTGCTGCCAAGAGAGATGTTTGTAAAAGTGTGATCTCAACACTTACATTGCCATAATGTTCCTTGTTCTTCTCAGGACTGCCATAGTCATACATTTGGAACTTCTTGGACTTGTACAACTATACAGTGAAACAAGCACAAGAAGGAGAAATTCATTTTTGACACCACCACCTCCACTACCCAGCAGACATACAAATCTTACATACATGTAAACAATTCGCATCTACAGTACAGTCATATAAAATTTAATGAAATTAAAGACAAAGGCCAGCCTATACAGTGGGAGACTGTGCAGTGACAACATTCTGCATTCCTGGGAAAGACATCTTACTCTCACAAAGCATCCATATCCCCACCAAGGAATATTGATATGTTAGTTTAAAGCCATTTTCCATCCAGTGTCGAAAGTAACCAGGCATCTACTTTGGTGTTGGTTTTGGTTTTCATTTTACTATGGTTTGAGATTGGCCAAGTTGTCTAATTGGTAAGCAATTGATTCTGGTCTTGGTTTCATGACACTCAATTGAAAACCACTACTAACTTTTCAATTACACAATTATGCTGGGAGATTAACCAACAGTCAGTCATCATCCCATCATGATCAGCTGAGAAAGGGAGGTAGCTTGATCTCATTATGTCTAGTCACATTACACTACATAATACTGTTGGACACCTCTAATTCAAACTTGATTTTTCTAATTCCCCATTATTTCAAACTCAAACTCATTTCCTTTGGATTTGCCCTTGTTGTTTGAGTCATTTACTATTGGCTTTTTTGAACTCCATGCTATTTCAACTGATTTCTGTTTTCCTTTCCCTGAAATCAACCCAGCCTGTTTATTTTTTGGTACTGACCCCAATTGTTCGAAGACTGGATCACACCATATCCACCAGATAAACTGCTATCCAGCAGATAAGTGTTAACAAAACAAACCATGCTATCCGTTGGATAGTGACTTATCCAGTGGATAGCATTATCCAACTTTTGAACAACCTGGGCCTGACCATGTACTAATTGAGTTGAAAAATAAGCAAAATCATGGTGTCAGATCAGACCAGGTTGGAAAAAAGCTGGAAAACTAGAAGTTATTACAATAGGCTAAAATCTTGTGCTGTAAATGAAGTTTCTCCTTAGGTGTTCTCTTCCAACCCTTCAGACCCATGGTCAACAAAGAAATATATTCCATCATGTTGATAATTTACATATTATTACTAAGTTAAACTTGAAAACAAAAATGTCTGAGTCATACCTGAGCAAAGTGTGCCATATTCTTCACTGATGTCCCAGCAGGAGTATGAGCTATATACACAGGAAGTCGGGTCTACAGAGACATATGTTACCATGGTCATTCCTTTGCTTTGGGAAATACAAAGAGATTGCACTTCTTGATCTGGCAACAAAACAAAAGAGTGCCAGATAGGAACTACATGTACATGTTAGCAGCAATAACTTACCATGTTTAACTGCGGGACATCAAATCCAGATATAAGAAATATCACACTGGAACAAAACACTCGTAGATCATCTGGCCCGCAAACATGTGTTGCCATCCAATGCAAAATTTCATCAGAGGGAAGGAAGTCGCGTACTCCAAATATTTTGAAAATATCCTACAAACAACAGCAACAACAGAGTGAAAAATAATTCATATTCATCTTATAGCATCTTTGTTTTAGTTTCAATTCACTAAACACAGACATGGCCCAACAATGATTTCTATTAATTTCCAAAGCCAAGTACCTCTACAAGGGTGGTATTCAAGCTCATGCTAGAGAGAATAAAAGTGGGCTCAAAAACTCTACAAGTCTTGTAACCAAATGATTTTGCCTTCAGTTAGCTGTATGTATCTTGAGCTATTAACAAGTAAAAATCCTTTAGCACTAAACCTCTGCTTCATGAGGAGAACATTTGAAGATGAATTCGTAAAAATATGATATACACCTCAAGTTCTGGAAGGTAATCTGACAGATACTTCAGTGGGCTCTTCATGTTACCCAAGTAAGCAACAGGTCCCAGAGCAAACACAGCCTTTATTTTGCTAGCCAAAAGCTGATTTCTTGACAACTCTGCAAAAGCCATAAGGCTTCCTTGTGAATGGCCAGCGTAGTATAGCGATGACTGCCCTGTTTTCTTGAGAATGAAGTTAACCATAGCTGGGAGCTCATATTTGGCCATTTCATCCCAGCTAAAAATTAAAGCGATAAAGAAAAACATTGTCCATCAAATAAATATGTCAGGGAGTATCAGTATGCATGAGAGGTTTTACTAATATCACAGATAGAATGGTTTCCAACTGAGAGTCGAAAGTAACATCAGGCAATTTCTTTGGTTTGGGTTTTGGTTTTACTATGGTTTGAGGTTGGCTGAGTAGGCTAATTGGTGAGCCCTGGGGGGTGGGGGGGGGGGTACTCCCTCATATGGGCTATATAGGTACAGTATGTGCAGTTCCGTAGGGTATGGTTTTTCAGCTGTTTTGGTCATAAATAGGGCATTGATTTTAGCTGATTCTGGCCATTTTGGTCATAAATAGGGTATGGTTTTTGCACTTTAACCTTGATATGGTGACTTTTTCATCATTATCAAAAAGAAAATCAACAAAAGCCCTTCACAAATTATGTTTACCGTAATTTAACATTGGCCTCAACTAGGGAACTAATTATAACGCAGCTCTGAAACAGGGTTTTGATTTAAGGTTTAGGTCATAAACAGGGTTTTGAATTTTTGATCAGGTCATAAATAGGGTAGGGAATATCACAGATTTTGGTCATAAATAGGGTAAGGGTTTTGGGAAGCGGGCTGCACACCCCCACCCGATTTTTCTGAGAGTACCCCCCCTTCCCCCCGGTTGGCGAGTGACTGGTTTGGTTTTGGTTTTACGAAACTCAATTCAAAACTGCTCTAATGCAGCGCTATTTGTTAACTTTAAAAGGCATCACTGACAACAAAAATTTAAAATAAGTTGTAATATTCTGATAGGACACTTCTGTTTCTTGTATGGTATTTACACAAACTTCGGGCCAAAACTGCCAACTAAACTGCCAACCAAAACTGCACACTAATAAGGGGCTGACGAAGTTCTAATTTTTTCGACATTATTTACTTCAGAGAAAGTAGGTAATAAATTTACAATTAATTTTGCCCTCTGTGCAATGCTAGACCATAAGTAGAAGGTTATCCTCCAGCATTTGACAGGTTGCCCCAAAAGTTTATCAGTGCAAGTGTAAACATGTTTGTGAGGCCAGGTGATTCTCTCCGCATACTGAAGGAGTTCCCTACAATGTAAGTCTCCCTTGACTCTCACCCATTTAAGACAAAAGTAGGGACAACTAGGCACAAGTCTGTCTAGATCCCAGTTATACCTGGCAAACTGTCAAAGGAAATTTTACCTAAAATCCCAGAATGCATCTGAATCCACTGAGAGATTGACATGGTGTAAACCATAGGTATTTCCACGAACATTGCCAAGCCACACATCAAATCCTTTATCAGCAAGAATAAAACCAAAGCTCTCATTTGGTAAATTTGACACCCAGTCAGAAGAGGAAGACAGGAGCCCATGCTGAACCAGAATAACCGGTTTAGGACCAGCAGAGTAACTTTGTTGTCGTCCATGAGGAATTCTCTGAATGTTGATTATGTAACCATCTTCTGTGATTACATTATATTGTTCAGCAGGGTAGCCATTGTATGAAATCAACTCAGTCTGAAAAAAAATATGAGTAAATGCATCCATTTAGTCTTCAAAGAGTGGCAGATTAATAGCCTGACCAATGTTGGACATCTCTCTCAGCTCTTCAAAAATGTTTCAGTTGTTTTTCACTTTCAGTTGTTGAAAACTGAACTTTTTAACAACTAAAGCACAAATTATATTTAATAATCACATTGCCCTCCAAATTACTGACAGTGGAAAGTGATAAACTCGATATTTTATACTCCAAGTCTTCAGAACGTTGGCAAGATCAAGCGCTGTGCTAAAGCTTGATTTTTCGACGTTTATCACGTGCTGAAGCTGAAAGTTTAAGCTTACTTCCTCGTCATTTTAACTGATCTACACAGTCAGCGACAGGGTTTATTTCCGATAATCTTATATCTTACTATCCCAAGTGGCTCAACCAGTTTATTTATTGTACTTCCTAACCCTTGACAAAATAGTGGATATCATTCAAGCCTACTTCCAAAACTTGGACTTCATTGACTTGGCAAACGGATGACATAAACAACACTTACTACGTTCATATTTTCTTCTGGAAGAGGTACGAAGGCGCAAATCCCACTCCACAATGATACAGTTAGTACACAAAACACTGCTCCCGCAACACGATGCATATCAAGGCCTGGATTGAAGAAAGATGCGACAAGAGAGTGCTCAAAACCGAAAGAAAACGCAAGCGTATTCAAGCCCGATCTCGGCACAGTGTTTAACGGTCAAACCAGGTCCGATTTCAAAGCGACACAGATCGATCACCAGAAAATGCTGTTGGAAGAGACAGCCAGACTACGTCTTCGTCTACGCGCCAAACAACGTCTACGTCTTACGCTCTTGGAAGCAGCGAGCGATCTGAACTGCCACCGTCTGGATCCAATGTAAATATTCATGTACGATCGATCGCTCGTCATGTGACCTCACAAAATAAGACTCTTGCGGGGGCGTAACGAGGGCATGACATGGGCGTACCTTGACGAATCTCCCGACTCGGTCGACGGGAACGACTGATGAGATATTATCGCTAATTTATCTCTGAGCGTCAATGTTAGAGATAACAGTAACGTATTTAGAGATCCCGCTTTCTTTTGTTGAAAAAGGTATGACCCGAATGGTTAAAGGAACCTGTGTGTCTTTGAGGCTTTTACTGACCCTAGGCTTCCAGATTATCCAGTGACTATCCAAGATTACTGGGGAAAGCGCTCAAGTGCTTGCACTTTAACTTTCGCAATTCTACACAATTCCCAGCCTATTTCTAATGACCGTGATTTGGGTTACTTTTTACCTATGCAACACCTATAAAGAGGGGGGTGAATAAGTTTTCGGATCGACGCATTTGACCTTAAAAAAGCGCACGGATTGTGGATTTTTGCGGCAAATAGAGCGGATTCGCGGATTTTGAAAACACAGCGGATCATGTATCAGCTGTGAATTTTGGCGCGGATTCCGGATTGTGCCTGTCTTGTTGCTCGGACCTTGGGTACTAAACGAAATTTGGATCAGACATCTTTCTTCAGCCTTGGTCGGTATGTTAATGAGTTCATCCGAATTATTTCTTTTTTCGAACGAAGCTCAATTAAACTCAGGTGTGAGGCCCAGTTCAGACGTCGTGCTTCTGCCGTGCCGAACTAAATTGCAATTTGGTTCGACTGTAGCACGGCAGGAAATCAACTCTGATTCAGACGTCGTGCCAGAGTCGAATCAAATCCAGGGTTTACTGAAGCCTCGTAACAATTCTCCTCCTAACTCCCCAAGGGAACGAAATCTCGCCAAAACACATTGACATAATTTATGAATTTAGTTTGGAGCGACAGAAGATCGACGTTTGAATCGCTGCCGTGCCAGAGTTGTGTAGCACGGCAGAGCTTGTCGAACTTAATTGCTTGCCGAACTTAATTCAAAAGTTTGATTCAGACGCCGTGCTTCTGCCGTGCTTTTGTCGAACTTAACTCCTGAATTTAGTTCGGCACGGCAGAAGCACGACGTCTGAACTGGGCCTGAGACTGTTATTGGAATTGTACTGTATTATAATCATCAAGCATGTTGCCTTCTTTACTACTTGTGCGAAATTAACAATGGCATTCACATTTACCAGTTTAACTTTGAACTATTACACTTCTGTTTCCGGATGTGGTTATGGTTTCGGTTTTGATCAAAAATATTGGCGGATCGGCGGATTTGGTGAAATAAAGGCACGGAACAGCGGATTTGCATACCCCTATTCACGGATTTAACGTTAAATCCGTAAGCCAGCTTACAATACTTTATCCATGGACCGAAGGAATTCAAGGCGCGAGTGTTCAGCAAACTGCATAAAAGACAATAAACTTGTACCGTTGTTGACCACATTGCTTTAGTGCACGGAATCATTATTTTATGACTAAGAAAGGCTTCCTGATAATGGGGATCAAGTGTAGTTTGCTTTGGTTTGTATAACTGAGGATAATTCTAAATACAAGCCCCCGGGGGCTTACGTTCGGAGGGGCTTATTACAAGAGGCACATGTAGCATAAAATGGCCATTTTGGGGGGATATAGCCCTTTAGAGAGAGAACACGTCCTCCATGTCTGCAATTATTGCTGGGACAATCACCAAAAAACTCACGATGGAAGGTAGGAAATCAACAACCAACACATTAATTTCAAGTTTATTCAAAACAAAACAATTGCATACAAGCCTGACTTTACACGTACTTCAGCCTTAATTTTACCATGAAGTTCAGAAGCTATTCCACACTGAATGAAAACACTAAATTCCAATGTATACTGCGTCAGCTGGCAGTTTACATATTGTTAGAGAACAGTACACAGTACATCTCTCAAGCTTCCAAATCCAGACCCAAACCAATCTTGTGTCCACCTTGATTGAGATTCTTGGTGTCAATCAATGAGGACAGTGTGACCTTGATTCCATCACGCAGGCGCTGGGTATATGCCATGCCTACTTGGCTGGTGTTGTTCACCTTAGTCTGTTATGTAAAGATTAATGCAAGAATGAGTTAACAAGAAAAGTTAGAAGTTAAAACTCTAGACGTGTAGAAATTTGTTGAATGATATCACAAGTCACGCCAGCCCTTTGCTTGCTGCATGAAGTTCTTAAAGTGCCTATGAAGTAAAAAATAATTGCTGCTTATTTTTTCCTGTTGTCTTGCTCACAGACTTTGTAACATGAAGTTGATTACCACAATTTTTTCATTGTTTTCTTTGTTTTTTCACCCTTCAAGCTGACAAAGAAAGTAAAGTGGGCTATTCAGGCTAGGTTCTAACTGCAAGGATGTAGCTAGGAAAAGCTAGTACATTAACAAGCCCAGTCAGCTTTTGTGGCCAGTGCACCATAAAAGTTACGACTAAGTCTTGTTCTTTTTTTAGTGAAATTTCAGCTGGGTATAAACTCTCTTTCAGCCTTAAGCCACCTCTTGGCTACATCCCTGTTAACTGAAATGAAATAAACAGTAGCTTGTAGTGTTGTTTTCACCTACCCTAATAGATGTATCCTTGTCTATATCATACTTGCAGCCAACTTGGAATGACGTGCTGCTGCTACCAGATGCCCAGTTGAGCTGAGCAGCAGCCTCAAGATTGCTGTTGATCTGTAAGAAGAAAAGCGTAATGGTTTTTGAAGGGTTAAAGGATCAATGTTGTTGTCATCAGAGTTTTATTCAATTTTTCTTAATTTACCTTGTGATAAATTGATCCAGTGAATCTAGAAGCATCATTCCTACAAATAAGATAACATATGAAGAATTTTATCACAATAATATATATTTTAGCCAATACAGAATTCGAAAACAGCCCCCCCCCCCACTAAGTAAGGCCTCTGTCTAAGTAACAGTTCTCTCAAAAGTAGTGACCCCTTTGAAAATGTTGTCAACAGTACACCGACCACAAGCACACAACTCCACAACCACGCCTAAAAAAATACCCACTACCTGGACAAAACTTGGCGAGCTTTGAACAGTTCCTGGATGATTAAATAAAAAAAGCCTATACTTACACAGATGAGTGAATGTGGAAGTCATCTGACCGATAACCAAACGAAAAGTTGTTGCCAATCAACTTTGACTTAGCAGTGTCATAGGCAGCTTGATAACCTGCCACCCAGCCTTCATATCTGTAAACACAAAAACATGGCATTAGTAGTATCCACAAAGATACACTTGCTTGCCAAGGCCATCTGGTCACAACACCACAACATGGTGTACAGGACTAGACACCGGGCATTACTTGACAGAAGCTTTCCAGCCTCAGGTTATTATAACCCTGTTACACAAGGCAAAAAGATGGACCAAAATCCCTAAGCCCAACAGACTGACATAACTGACTCAATAAATACTTGCATGAACGACTGACCAATTCTGGACATACAGATGGACAGACTGACTGATCAACCAAGAGTCCAAGTCAAAATTAATGCAGTAAATACTATTACAACAGTTACCCCACAACAGCTGATGCTTGTACTGTCGGTCCAGCAAAATCAAAATCAACATCTCCAGTACCATGGAAGTAATCCTGCTTGTATGCACTCTTTATCTTAGCCGACTTCTTCCTAAAATGTACACATTAAAAACAGAAAGACAGCATTCAAAATCTTCACTCTGATTTGCTAAAAAACATTGATCCACAGATACCAATCTGTTGATTAAAAATGCTGGGAAGCTCAGTTTTTGTAAGAACGTCAAGTCAGTGAAGCCTCACGAAGTTCACCACCTCGCACAGAATATGACAAGTTGTCTCTTTACTTGTGTATTCTCTTGTGTTGTATGTAATGGACTTCAATATAGTGAATCTATCATTAGGCAAGCTTACACCACAAATGAAGTTGTTACAAATACTGTAATTTCCAGCAGTTTACCCGCACGGCAGATGACCCGCACCGGTCGTTTTTTGCCAAAATGAGAAAAAAGATTCAGCAGATTACCCGCACTGGCAGATAACCCGCACCAAAAAACAAAAGAAAGTTATGCTAAATAGTTCGAGAACTCACAAATTTGAAGTGATCGAGCGAGACTAAGCCTTTCATGTTCGTGTCCATTTGGAATAAGATAAAAGTTTCTGCTACTTGGCCACCAATAGGGCAGTTAAAAGCACTCTCCTCAGCATTACTTTCTTAAGTTTGATTTTACAAGTTAAATATCCAATCTATTGATGTTTAAGACTTAACAGAATGCGAAGCGTTCGTTATTGGAGCAATCGATCGTTGAGCGCCATTTTTGTAAGGTTGAGAGAAAGCTGGGACGAGTGTAAAAAATCCTTGTGGGGTAGGGGTGAGGGGCAGCCAAAAAGTACCCGCAAAACAGCAAAACTGCAATTTAGAACTTATAACAATACCTTTAATGTGCCAAGTAAAAACGATCTTCAAAACTCTTTTAAAACACTAGAAATAACAAACAGTTCTTAATGTGCTAAGTAAAAACGATCTTCAAAACTATTTTAAAACACTAGAAATAACAAACAGTTCATTCGCTTCTAAAATGTTCGAAAAATACCTGAAACATGCATTCCTTCACTAAAACCTAAATGATCCCAGGCTAGTGTTTAGTTTGATCAAGTTCAGTTTAAAATCCATTAAAGTCCTCATCTTCCGTGTCACTATTAAACAAGTCAATTAAATGGGCATCCATAACAGGATCCAGAGCGGTCGCGGATTCCATTTCGTCATAGTCACTGATGTCCGACTCATCACTCGCTCTATCCTCGGCACAACCCGTAATGCCTGCCTTCCTGAAACCATTTGTGATTGACGTTGTTTTCACTGCCCTCCATGCTCGAATAACCCAATCGCAGACTTCCGCATGTGTTGCCCTCCTCATTTTCCCGGTTTCAGTGAAGGTGTGTAGGCCCTCCGACATCCACTTTTCCCACTCGGCACGGATATGGTTTTTAAATGAGCGATTCACAGAAATGAGTCAGTTAGCCTTTTATAACGATTTTGCATTGAAGAAAACTTTATTCATTGTTTTTGTTAACAAAGCAATTTCCATTGAGAGTTGAACTGACTTGTAAAATTCGGCTCGCAATTTTCTCAAAAAAACAATATCTCGGGATCTACTTGGTCTTAGAAATCGCTTGAAACGGAAAAATACTTTTTAAATCAAGGCAGTACTAACTGTAACTTTTCCACTGATGCATCGAGTATTTTTGTATTATTTCTTCACTTGTCAGTGTTTTGTTTACACTCGTGCCGACAATTATATTTTTTATTACGTTCCACTAATTATGTGGCGCCATGAATTCAACAGATCACCAAGATATTTATGGAATCTCAGGTTCTACTGGGTCTAAGAAATTGCTTGAAACGGGAAAATACTCTATAACTCAAGGCAGCGTTAGCTAGGAATATTTCGCTGATGCGTCGAGTATTCTTGCATTTTTTTTATCACAGTCAATGCTATTTTTTCACTGCACGCGTGCCGACAAACGCCGGCATCATGTTTCAGTTAGGCTTTGTGTTTTCCACAATAAAAGACACGTTAAAAGGTTTAGGTGAGAATTTTTCTAAGCAAAAAAAAAACTAGCTGTGAAATTGACAAGGTAAGAAAACTATCAAAGCACAAACGCGTAGCGAAAAATTTGTTTGTATGGAATTTTTTTTGTATGATTTCTTCTGTCAATACTATAATAATTACTACTAAATACTTACGGGGAGATTAAAAAATTATCAGATAACCCGCACCACCCTATTACCCGCAGCAACGGTAGTTTACTGAAAAATTAACACATTACCCGCGGGTAATCTGCCAGAAATTATGGTAATGAAAAAACAAAAACATTGCCAAAACTCACCCAGTGTTAGGTGCAAAACTTGTGTCGAATTCCAACTTGAGTCCTTTGGCTATCTGCAGATCAGATTAATAAGACGTGAACACACAAAAGCAACACAATTTTTGAAACAAGCAGTCATTGATAACTTGGATGTTCTATAAAATAGGGGCAACAACGAAGTAACTGTAAGGAAGAGAAACTCGGAGAGAGAAGGGGTGGAGAGAGAGAGAGAGAGAGAGAGAGAGAGAGAGAGAGAGAGAGAGAGAGAGAGAGAGAGAGAGAGAGAGAGAGAGAGAGAGCTAGAGTCAAGGGCACTTTTGTAACATTTTCAGGCACTTTTGTAACATTTAAGGGGCACTTTCGTAACCCATAGGGCACTTTGGTCACCTACAAGGCACTTTTGTAACCTCATGAGGCACTTCGGTAACTTTCGTAAGGCACTTTTGTAACCTTGTAAGGCACTTTTGTAACCTAGTAAGGCACTTTTGTAACAAAAAGGGCACTTAAGTCCCTTTCATTTCTTTTTAAATTTGTACTTTTGGTAATGTTGAAAATATTCGATATAATGAAAACCTTAACTTCCACTTAAACTGAGAATTTTTCCGCAAACACTTCTATTGCTTTACAGCAAATGGAACCCCTTGAATGACAGTCTTACCAGTTTTTAGGAATGGACCATTAAATTTTGGAGGGGGTTGGGCAATTTTTTTTGAAAAAAAAAAAGTTTATTTATGGCCAAAAGCTTTTTTGAAAGTTGCGCATGCATGCAGATTGAATATTTCCGGTAATTTAGCCGACACGACACAGTTTAGATCACTTAACGAAAAACAAGACATATATCATTTAATACAAGAATTGATATTTAAGTTATAGGTTACGGTTAGTACATTGATCTTTACAGAAGACGCTTACCTTCAACAACTGATGCTTGTGTCATGGAATGCTTAATTACATCCCATAGGAACAGCATGTTTAGAATCATATTTGTTCCGTAACAATAGTTTTGGTGTAGGTGTCATGGAATGCTTAATTACATCCCATAGGAACAGCATGTTTAGAATCATATTTATTCCGTAATAATAGTTTTGGTGTAGGTGTCATGGAATGCTTAATTACATCCCATGGGAACGGCTTGTTTGGAATCGTGTTTATTCCGTAACGCTCGATTGTGTGATTTGTATTCTTTCATTGTGTAACCAGTTCTGTTCGGTGCTCTTGTGGTTGGTCCTTGACCAATAGTTTTCTTTTCCTTTCTTTGATTGTAACACCTTGCGTTTACATATTTAGGGTTTTTGGGGTGATACGTGTTGAGAGGTTTTTCTGTGTGTAGAAGAAGCAGGTTGAAGTGTAGTTACGAGCGAGGCTAGAAAGTGGCAGGAACACGTCCGGAAGCACATTTTCATTACTGAAAAGCCATCAGTAAACCATTCCTAAATTCACGACAAAGAGCCATTTGCCGGGGAATGTGAGTGCTAAATAGCTGGTCGAAGCAATCGAAGGACAAGCGTAAAGTTCTGTCGAAGTCGGCCGTTGTAAACCGGACAGCTGGAGTAAGTCGGAGAAGTCAAGTTGAAATATACCGGACTGAGTGAAGACGTAATCGGAAGAAGTAAGTTGAAAGGTGGGAGTAATAAACGGGAGTTTGAATTGGTTCGTTGTGTGTGTCATGTGTTGGTGGAACGTTGTTGGGGTCAAGTTCATGGACAAGGACTTCAGACGCAAGGTGAACTGAACTGAACTACGGAAACGCCTTTTTTTTTTAAAGGAATATTCTTGTAAATAGATTAAGTGTACTGAAGTATTTAGCTTGTTTATTATATTCTTGTAAATAAATTAAGGTTAATTATTTAGCTTATTGTATTATTGTTAGTTACCCTATTTAAAGTATAATGTTATTTTAGTGTAATTGTTATAATAAATGCTTGTAGACTTAGGTAGTTGTTGCGTGTTTTCTCGGGTTCGTTTATACTTAGTTTTTCTTTTGTTAGAGAGAGCCCACCTTTGTGGCGCGGTTTCGTCACAGCTTGTCTCTTCACCGCAGGCAGACTGCACGTGGATGACAAGAGCTTACGTAACCTTCCCATGATTCTCGTGGCAGACCATTTGTTTGTTGTTGTTTTTTTGCAATTATTCCGGAAAAAAAAAGCAGCATTTTCGTTCCAGAAATTGGGATAACAAAATTATTTATTTACCTTTTTTGTTGTTGTTGCTGTTTATTTATTTATTTTTTTTATTGATATATTATCTAGTTTTTTGGCGGAACAAAAATGAGCCTCCCCATGGGTACCCTCAGACTTCGTTTTCGTTGCAATATTTTTACATATTTTTGATATTTTAAAGCAAATTCTCGTTTTTGGATTAAAATTATTGCAAAACAGCGTAGTCATTGTAAGTAACAGCCGAATAAATAATTAACTCAATGAAAACCGCTTCGTCTTAGATTCTTTCAGAAATACCCATAGAAAGGCTCAAATGTGAAAGCTCTCCAAACAAATGGCATGAGCTTACGTCACCTCGAACATGTGACCACCTTATCTTGTAGAAGATTCTAGGCATACTATCTATGCCCGTTCAAGATAAACTCAGAACGCTGCAAAATACTCAATGACACTGCCATGTGCCATGTACCACTGTAACGGGTCAAGATTTGCAAAATAATACCAAGGGTTTAAAAATTAGTTTTCCTTTTTTAAGCTTAATACTTAATATATACATACTATTCTACTAAAAAGATAACGTATTCATTTCATAATTTTTGTATGTTATTAATGATGAGTACCTGCAATGCCTTACGTTAGCCACGCACCTAAAACTTTACTGCCTAGGTAGGGTGTGGGTATCAGAGATAACGCCCTCTTTAAAACAGCTATAGCTATATATGTATATTTTTTCACCAACAGTGCAGATCTCTACCTCGCTCAGCAGGAAGTGTCATGCTAAATGAAGGAAACTTAAAAGAAATCGTCATTATGTATATGGGTACAATACATGTAGCACCGAATATTAGATCTTGGTAGTTAGGACATCCCAAGGCTTTGTGCGGTAGATCAGCCAACTTGATTATTTTCTTTTTTTGCGCCGGGTTTTGAAACTTTATCAGCGGTACGACTTTCAGTGTTTGAAATAATCTTTTTTCTTAACAACTCTGTGTTTCTATTTCCCAACACAAGCTCTTCTGGAATAATTATTGTGTAGTCGGTTTGTTAGTCCTCTTATATTCGACAGAGTGCTTTTCAGGGCCTCGGTATGCGCAATTGATTTTATACTTTCAATTAATTTTCTTTCTCAGTTTACATATTATTTACTTTCAATTAATTTTATTTCTCAATGTACATACTATTTACTTATGTATTGAATTATTGTGAGTAAAGTATTAATGTAATAAAAAGCCATGTATTTTGCCGCCACAAAAACGCTCTTGTTATTTGAGCACACTTGAGAAGTATAGAAAACACTCCATGCGGCTAGTGTCTTCTAAACTTTTCTCGTATTCTAAAATTTCCGTCGTGTAACGCTTTATGACAGTACAATACAAAATCCTTATTTTTTAAAAGATATTTCTTTCCACGTTTATGTTGCCGCCCATACACATTAATTTTCTTCGTAGAATTGTCATCAGCTTACAATGGCCCTTGCGATATCAGTGTTAATTAATAGTGTTGTGATCACATTGACCAACTTGCAATTGTGCTCAGTATACGCAAAAATAAGAACAAGGCAGACGTACCATGAATAACAAGATAAAAAGGGCTTATGAAAATCGTTTGAATCATCTCACGTACTGGAATTCAAGATTTTCATTTGCATTTATTAAAAGTACAACAAGAGGGAATTTTATTTTTGCGCGTGCTCATAATTTGTTTTTGAAGCCCCTCACCTATTATTATTTGTTGTCACATACTTTCCTCAGCTCTCTTTTATTTTCTATTCGTCTGCCTTGTTGTTGTCTTACTCTTGTTGGAAAAGGTTCAACTTACCTTTCAGAGAGGTGGAAAAAATCGACCTTTCAAGCAGAAAAAAATGCCATATACGCAAGGAAACAGTTCAAAGCCATTTCGTCTGTAAGTCTGGCAGAATAGGCCCAAAATTGACCATCCAACCATGAAAGCAAAGATTTATCCTTTCTGTATTCAGTTGTTTATCACAGTAATGCAGTGATGATGATGTAAGGTTGCCACAAAATGTTTCGATGTGGTATACATTACCCCATACCGCGTGCCTAAATGCGGGTTAAAAGAATAAAGATTCGCTCCTGTGCGGTTTCCTTTTACACTAGTGAGTTGAAATTTTCGGCAATTAATGGTTTCATCTAACACCTATTGCTCACCGAAGCATTTGATGTTTCACTAAAAATAACCAAGAATCTCTCGCCAACGGAATATCTTGCAAAACGGGCACTTCGGTACCCCGCAAAAAGTACTATACCGGCTACATATGAAAGACATTTTTTTCCAACAAGAATTCAACGGAAGAAGATTAAATTTATAGGTTTAGAAGTACAGTGATATAGGTAACTGCTCCGAAAATTTCGTAACATTTGGTTTAATAGAGGCTGAGAAATTGTGTTTCGAACTTTTGTTTGTCAAATTTAGGGGTTTTCATAAAACGTGAAACATGAACTCGACATGAAAGTGTAATGTTCAGCCTACAAATTTTTGGAAGGCCGAAACAACCACTTTTAATTGACGAGGGTAAGCGAGAGAATGGTAATGGACAGTTTATGCATCCATCTACCCATCGACTGCAACAATTTTTACAAAAAAAACCCAAAAAAGAACCCTTACCCTTGCATAGGGCGCTTTTGTAACCTTTTAGACGGTAAAATGTTAATAAATCACTGAGGTTTAAACGATTCACAAAGATCTTTTTATATTAGCATCACCGCATTAGTAGCCCACTGAAGAATGTAAAAAAAAGTTTTAAAATTTAGAAGTAGAAAGTTGGCAGGCATGGAGACAACAAGGTTACAAAAGTGCAAACTTTACGTCTAGAGAGAGAGAGAGAGAGAGAGAGAGAGAGAGAGAGAGAGAGAGAGAGAGAGAGAGAGATATGGAGGAATGAATAGAATAATAATTAATAATTCTATTCATTCATCCCTCATAATTATTATTAGTTATGACAAGTTCATAATTTCATTGTTCTGACTTGTGATTGCAGATGATGGCTTCACTTCCAGATGCTCATCAACCATTTTCACAGTCTCCAGCAGCTGCTCAAAGTGCAGGCAGAGTTTCATTCCTTTGGAATGGTATTAAAATAAATTTAAATACCTGATCTTCTACAGTGATTTGTGTGGTCAGGACATTGTCTGTTGTCCACTTTTCGGCAAGGGTAACACCTGTCAAACCAAATGGAAACATAGTGTGTTAGCTCTAAAGACATTCAATTGTATCAATTACATATTTATGTCTAATTTAGTGATTTTCTGTTTAATTTGCCAGTTTCTGTTTACATGACAAGCCACATTAGTTTTATATATTATATATGGGCAAGCAAAATGTGATAAATAATTATATAAGTGCTGTATCAGTGAATCCAGTATTCATAACTCACCATAGTCAGTATACTTGTATTTTGTCTCCAAACTTCCAAGCACCTTTCCTGTGTCGTTGTTCGATGAACCAGAAGTTATAAATTCCTAAAAGAAGTAAACAAACACCATGGATATGGTATAATTTGTTCAGCAATATATAGATTCAGATATTTATAGATTCAAAATAACAACTTGTTCTAAAGTTTGTTCTGAATCATACCGATCATCAGGAAAATTTGCAGTCTGAAGACAAACTCTGATATTACATTGAACCTTTGGTGTTAATTATTTATTGCAAACTGGAATAATAATCTCACCACTCCTTTCTTTGTTTTTGACTTTAAATCAAGCTTGACGGATCCAAATCCTGAGAAAAGGACATTGCACAAATTCACTTAAACATATCATTTATTCAGATTACCCAAATTAAACCTGAGGTTTCAAACAAAGTAATACTTTAACAGAAATTGGGTGTACAGCAATAACAGTGAAATGGTACTTGAACACAAATTAAACTGATTTGATATAAAAAAGAGAAGTCTCATAACCCCTGGACATGATTTTGAACTTTGCTGAGAATCATCACAGTGCAAGGAGTGACCATCCATTATTGCTGATCAGGCATTTATTGGGGAAATTTCATGAAAAACACAACTTGTTGCACCAATTTGAAATGCACTGAGCAGACGTTGCTTCAGCAGACAGGATACTCCGATACAGAATCACTCAATTGGTTAAAATTTTAAGAATTGATATGCTATATCCATGGCACATCACTAAACATCTGTTACAACTGTCAAAATTATAGCAACCCAGGTCATGAATATTGCTGTTTCCTTGCATAACTCGAATATTACATAACTCGAATATTACGTAAAATCTAATTTTCAAGACAATAAAATCACATTGCATCAAGCTTATCTTCACAGTCCATTTTTTTTTTCAATAACACCCAACACCCACCTGAGCTCGGGTGGGTGTTCTGTAGTAAATCAGCATCTATAATAATTGTCAGCAGTTTTTTTGAAAATTGGCCCTTTAGGGAAAAGTTTCATAGGTCTCTACCATTGCTCACTGATGCATGCTGAGCCAGGCTGGCCAGCCACACACTTTAAATCTTTTTGCAGACACTGTACATAGCACACAAAGAGGTTCACTATAAAGGTATTTATCCTGAGAGGAACCATTGCTAACTAACAAATGTGTCAGTTTTTTTTAAAAAGACAAAGTGAATTTTCTGTTATGACACTGACTTACCGTATCCCTTGCCAAACACATCCCTGGACTCTTTGCCAAGGTCATCATACTTTGGTGGAGTGTTTGCCATTCTATAAAGAGATAAAGATGAAAATAAACTTTAATAGATTCATCCTCTCAAAGGTTTTTCAGAAACTATTTATAATAATAATGAGAAAAAGAAAAAAATGTTCTCTAGTATAAAAAATGGTACCAAAAGGTCATGATGTAAAACAATAAATCAATCAAGGCTATGAAGCCATTTTTTCATGCCAGCATTATATGTCTTTAGGGATTCAATTTCCTTAATGACAGCACAAGGTAAGTAAACATAATCAGAAAAAATAATACTAAATTTTCAACCTTAACTTTCTCTTGAACATGCCATAGTGTCCTATGGCATGGATAATTCTATGGATAATGGATACGGATAAATCATCCCTGTGAGGGGTTGTACTCCAGATGTTTACCATCAGAAATGGTAATGGTCAAAGAATAGCCTTAAAAACACTACAGGACTGCAGATCCTGGTGACAGGCTCATTAATTTGTTATTCTCATTTTTTATACCCATCAACTATAGGTCCACAGACCATAGTAGCAGGCAGTCTCATACCCCATCTTCCACTACCAGATTATGGTTTCTGGTAAGAGGAATGCGCAAATTCATTCTTATTTATCCACTGCAGGACTACAGACCATGTGGCAGAAAAATTATTCTTATTTATCTACTACAGGACTACTGACCAGGCTGGGATTTGTCATAGTCACATGTACACTATATTTTCAGAGTTCCCAGTTTTCTCTCCATATGTTGTAACGGCAACAACACACAGCCTGTCTTAAAATATAGCTTAGTCCAGGAAAAGTAAAGAAATAACAAAGCAACAGATCCGGGAATGTTTTCCAAATTATAATCCTGGTCTTGACAATGTGTTGTTCCAGAAAATATCCATACCCCTCCCATGGAATGTTTTTTAGCTTGAAATCCCCCACCCCACCCCTCAGGAAATTCCATCTTAGTGTCATACTTTCCTTTAAAAAATTGGGCTTTGGAACCCCCCTCCCCCTTGGAATTTCCATTAACCTTCCTTGGGGTGGGTATGGATATTTTCCGGAAATACACAACATAAAAGTGAAATTATTTATGACAAACTTTGGCTGATCAGTTTTGCTTACAAAAACAGGACATTCCTGAACTAAACATCACTCAAACAGGATGAAAGCTCTTATTTCTTGTGCCAATTAATTTAACTCCAAATTTAATTTTCTTCTTAAATTCAGTGAGGAACAAAAAATTTTACTTCATCAAGCCCTGATCTTTATCAACATTGCAAAGAACACCCTGAAATGTTCATCTTTAGTTATAGAGACCGTACGAATGGAGGGAAAGAATTCAGAATATTGTTATTCACGAATAAAGTGCAATGAATGATATGAGCCTGCCGACGCGTTAACTTGGAAGAGCTTACGAACAATTCCTTTAGAAATACCAATACTATCGATGAAGTGGCACCGGCTCAGTAGAATACATTTTCACATGCATGCCGGCACATGCTGACCCCATGGATTATCAAACATATGTTGTACCTTTTAGGTACACCAATCCTTACTGATCAATTATGATGAAATATATAGATGACTTGCATCTACGATTTCGTCAACTCCCTCAGGACATCTTAGAACAAGCGTCCTAAAAATCAATATTTTGCTTTAAAACAAGGATATCCACTCGGTGTAGCACAGAACAGTGTCAATTCTCACGAAATCTGGGATGGAACGCTACGCACGTAAGAGCAATGTTTAATCGGTGGAATGTGGAGTTTCAATCACTAGAGCGGAGAATTTAGCTTGAGTCATCACAAAATTGGCCACGCGCAACATGTGCCTGCCATGAGTGATTTCCAAGAGCAGAACGATTTCACCGAAAATATGAAGACTTAGGTCTAGACCTTTAAAAATAACTCAATTTATATTCAATTACATCTTCCATAACGCTATTGAGATATCAGATATTAACGTGGCTCAATAAAACTTACGTTCTCTCCCTAGCCTTGGAGCACCCGACTTTCCTTCTTCTCCTTGACTTGGCAGAAAGTAAGATGAAGTGTGGGGCGACTGAGTCAAAAATACAGGGGCTACGTCGTTTAACTGTCACCAACTATACAACTGTGATCAATCAGTCATTTAGTTACCGCTAGTTACAACTGCATGTATGATTGTGGTTTTAGTATACCGCCAGAAATGTACGTTAGATAAACTGATTCCCCAGAATCCCGTCCCTACTCATTTATACTACATTCTTAGCACCCCCGACTGACTGACTGACTTACAGTGCTAATGACTGACAGATCTGACGGACAGAGTGACTGAATGACTGAATGACTGAACGACTGAACGACTGAATGAGTGAATGACTGATTGACTGACTGACTGACTGACTGACTGACTGACAGTGACTGACCGACCGACCGAAGACCGACTAACTGACTGACTGACTGACTGACTGACTGACTGACCGACTGACTGACTGACTGACTGACTATAAACCATTGTGCAGTTCCAGAAAATATCCATACTCCCCCCACAGAAGGGATTTGAATTTCCTGGGGGGTGGGGGGCTCTATGAGACCAAAAAATTTAAAGAAATGTATGAAGCTTAACTAGAATTTCCAGAGGGGTGGGGAGGTGTTAGAAAAAATCCCTTCCTTGGGGGAGGTATGGATATTTTCTGAAACTACACATTAACTCCAAAATGGCCCATGACAAAGGGTTTCCTGGTAGGGCAAGCTTGTTTCTTTGATGCCATTGTAAAAATTCACATTTTGTCCCTTGTTACTTTTGTTACTTTTATAGGATTGTGTATGAATGGAACAGTTTGCCTCTTGAGGTCCGTTCGGCATGCAGTGGTGACAAGTTTAAAGCTCATGTTATTAAATTTGTAACAAAATTGTAAATATCATTACAGTTTTAGCGCGGCAGGTTTCTTTCACAGGTCACAGGTCACAGGTCACAGGTCACCAAAAAATATGCCAAAACGTCATAAAACAGATGCATACAAGGGCGTCCCAGTGCAACTATAAGAGCTCTTTTTTTAAAAAAAAAAAGCGTAGGGGAAATCAGTTGTAGCACTGAAATAAAAAAAATAAAATAAATTGATCCAAAGAAAGCCAAGACTTATTTCTGTTGAAAACATAAATTGTTTGTAGCCTTTCAATATAATATGAAAACGAAAGAGGCTTACACTGATCCGTGAATTATGCATTTACTTACGCGTGATTTGTGAACCAACGACTTTTGCGGGAATGATTCACTTTTTTTGGAGATTTTAGCGTCATTAAAGCTCGTAAACTACACCAAACTAGATGTAAAACCTGCCCATTCCACGCGACTGAGAACTAACCACAGCGACAGTGAACCAGGAGGACCTAGAATCTAGTCTGTCACGATGTGTCACACATGCACACGGCATTTCGATGCATCAAAATGGAGGGTTCTGTATGTTTTGCGAAATGTGGATAGAATTTGTATTTTTATGTAACACATGATTTAGCCTTTGCATTTTTATGTGAAAAGTGATTTTTTTCTGTTAACGTGAAGCTGTTTTCGAATTTTTTGTGATGCGTGAAAAGGCTGATTACAATGCGTGAAATTGTTTTCAGAGTAGGTATAGGGGAACCCTCTTGTTTCTGTTTGGTACATACTCGTTGTATAGATTTCAAAAAAAAAATATAGAAATAAAACAGTTCAATTTGCCATCATAATGAATTATCTTACTACGATAAAATATATTAACACTACATGTCTGAAAGCTATATTTCAACCCATTTCGTACATATACCACCCCTAGAAATTTTTTCATTAAAATTATAGAGTAAAACATTTTTAGTTATAATAATAATAATAATAATAATAATAATAATAATAATAATAATAATAATAATAATAATAATAGTAATAATAATAATGGCATTTCGGGCAGTATATCCACAGGGTGGCTCTTCGCCTGTCCGATGCTAACTAAATTTACAATTGTAAAAAGGTTAAAAGATATCAAAAAATTTATATCTATATGTAAACGAGATAAAATTGTGTTTTAAGATGTGCTAAAATAAATAAATGAATAAATAAATAATTAAAATTATGCCAGATGTTCTAAAGCTCTCTTAAAAATGTTTTTGGTGTCTTTGCAAAATTTAATATAGTCTTGGCAGCACCTCTCGTTGCTGGGCAACGTGTTAAATAAACTTGCAGTCTGGTCCTGTAGAGTATTATTAATTAAAGATCTCTCTAACTGAATGCTGTTACTAGATCTTAAGCATCTTTCGTGTTGAAATACATTAAGTTTCAGATAACTTGGCCAATATGGGTTGTGAAGGGCTTTGTGAGTTGCCTTAAGTAGGTTCCATTCGCGTTGTTCCTTTACGGGAAGCCATTTGAGTTTCGTAAGGATGTCTTCGGATGACACAAATCTACCAAGCACAAAACTAGCTGTAGCCTTTTGTACTCTCTGGAGACGTTTCATTAAATAATCCGGGAGTGAGTGGTATACTATGTCATTATAATATAGCTTGCTTAGAACCAGTGCCTGTGCCAAATTCTTTTTGATATGGAAAGGCAGGATGTTCTTTAACTTCCTTAGGGTTGTTAGAGTAGCATAGCAGGACGCTGCAACTTGTCTGACATTTCCTTCCCAGTTCAGATGCTCATGGATGTGAGACCCCAATAATTCAGTGGTGGTCACTCGTTCCAAGGGGATGCTGTTGATTGTGATGTCGAACTTTTCAGTGTTTAAATGATGGACCTTTGATAACTGCGGAGTAGATAATAACATCAGCTTAGTCTTGGAAGGATTAATGACTAAGGTTTGCTTCACGTGACCACGCTTCCAATTTGCCTATACTTGCAGAAAGTTCATTTAGAGTTGATTGAAGATCTACTGGTTTGCAGTGTGTGTACAATGTGGTTTGTTGCATGGAAACATCGATAAACCTCTCGGGAATCTCAGTAATTGTTACATCGCGAAATTTACTGAGTGTTTTAATTGTGACCTGTGACCTGTGAACGAAGCCTACCGGTTTTAGCGAGCTTATTGTAATTTTTCTTTTAGTAGTGGAAACCCACAGAACGATAACTCGCCGAAATCGCGTTAGATCGGCCTGAGCAGCTGGGAAACAACAAAGAATACAACACAGCAACAGAGTAAGTAGATTTTATTCACAAAATATGAGAATAATTGACTTTTCAAGCAAAACCGTTGCATTCTCATACAAACCTTTATAAATTCAAACCGTTGTAACACAACACCTCCATATGCTTAAAGGCCAGAGTCAAGTTTCGCGTGGTCAAATTCGGTCGTTATGCAATAGTATAATGCCATATGTCACCTTACGCTGAACGTTCGCTTTGAAAGTAAAAGAAAAAAAAAAACTCCTCGTAGAGAGAGCTTGGGTCGCCTGTGCTCACGAGAGCGCTCACGAGTAAACACTGGAGTTAATAAATCTCTTGTTTTCAAATAATTGCGTGACAGCGGGGTATCGAAGTTCTAATTACTGTGTTGCGTAGCAACAGCGTCTGGGTCAGCTGGAGGCCGCAGACGAAAAGAAACAAAACCACAAAATGGTGGAAAAGGCAAGCATTTTGTCCTGGAGAGGATCCGATCAATATTATAACCCTTACATTGGCCGAGGAGAAGTGCTATTTACAGGTAAATTGGTTGCTAAAATAAGCTTCTTCATAACATAAACATTGAAATCGGATTGAACAAACTACTGCTTTGGAATGCCGGCTTTGTGACACGTGTTTGTAGTGGCTATGTATAATTTCCCGGTACAAATATTTTTACCCAAAACACACTAAAAGCCTTAATTGAGTAATCACTAATTGCTTGAAAGCAGAAAGCTGAAACACAGATCAACTAGAAAATATTAGCCGGTCGAACTCTGCTTAAGTTTTGGTATAACTTACTACAGCAGCTCCCTCAAAAGAAAGCAGAAATTCTGAACGACATTATCTTTAAGTCTTTGTTACACAATAATGTTTTCTCTGTGCTTTATATGGCCTGGGAATGTTCCATTCATTGTAGTTTGGAGGGCCGTATCGAATAGAATTAAAAATGCAAGAAGTCGAACCCAGCAAGGCGTATCATGTATCAATGACTTCAGAATGTTTTCTTTGTTGCATGCAATTTCTGATTTTCGTTTGTAGTCCTTTGTAGTCACAACATCGGTCTGAGCTTACTGACTTTAAATAAAAACATTCAGATAAGATCACATTCTGAACTCCATCAAACATATCTTCTTTTTAATGCATAATGGTGGCCAGCAAGTTAATAGGGCGGTTTCCTTTTGATCATTTTGAAGTGAGTGTTTGACTGTAGAATCGCTTTCCACATAAGTTTACATGAAAGGAAATTGTTGGGTGACACGACTTGTAGAGTCTCTAGATACCTGTAATTATGGTGTCGAGGAAAGTGGGATTTTTTTCAGAGGTCCTGGAGGAACACTATATAAAGGCAAAAGAAGAAGTAGAAGGAGGGTGGAGAAGGGAAGGGGATATTCAAACTGGTTTCTGTGGCCCAAGTAACACCGGGATCAGGGACTTTTTCAACATAAAATGAATGTGTGTCGTACTGTCTTTTAATCTTTTCTTTTTTATTAAAATAGTTATTCATCTTATTTTATAGGTCCTGATGGTATCAGGGATCACCAAGCTTCAGTTCTTGATCCTAATACTTATGTTGGAATTGGAACCATGTCCCCAGAGGGGACCAGTGATCTAAACTATCTATGGAGACCATCAAGGGTCAGTTTATAATATTGATTTATTTAATAGTCTCTGATATCTTTAGTCAGATTAATGCAAATGAAAGAGTGGGGAAGTGAGAAGGGAGGGGGGACAAAAATTCTAAAAAATAAAATATATTGACATTCATTTTTTCCCCATGTGAGTTTTCTTCCGCTTTGGCACACCACTACTCGATATTACCTGTATTCATTGACATCATCGTCATATTTTTTACAGGGCTGTCCGCATCCACTACCCAAGTCAGCAAAGGTAATGGCACAATGATCATATTTAAAATTAATGTTGTATTTTTTCACCGCCATGGGCAAACAACATGTATTTTCTACATGTGCGAGTGTCAATGCCACATTAAGTTTGGTATCATTTGATTGCTATCGTTTCATCTAGGGAACTGGCATAACAGTATAATTATGTCTTTATGGGTTATCCAATCTGCATAATTATTTGATTTTGATGTTTTCTCTCAAAGCTAACTGTTGTATAATTTATTGCTAACCATGGTCAAAATTAAGGTGATATTCTCATTGATACATGGTTTTTATTGCAGGTTGGAGAGGTGGGGTGGGGTTTGCAGTTTTACACAGATCATTCGCAATTGAGAAGTAGACACCAAATCAAGGTATCTTAATATAAATATTTCACTAATACTTGGTCTTCAAAATGCACGCTGTCATATTCTTTGAAAATATTCACTATATAACTAAAAATCACCTTTCCTTGAGAAATTATAAAACTTTTAAAAATATATTTTGATGTGGTTAAATTACAGCGTGGTGAATTTAGACAAGCTACAGAGGACAGACATACTCATCTTTATCAAAATCCTTGGTATGCTTTGTAAAATATATAATCATTTAGAAAGCATGTGAAGATTAATTATTTTCATATGCATCAGATTTCTTTGAATGTATGTCATGTTATTTAGGTTTTGTTGAAATACAATTAACACATTGGTAAAACAAGTCTAATTACAAAAACTTGTAGTATCAATTGTCACATATTAAGCTAGTATATAAAAAATTGTTGCAAATAATTTGCAGGTATGCAGGTCCAAATGATGAACAAACGGACGACTCTGCTAAAGGTAAGATTGTAACAATCTTGAAGTGACTCTAATAAAGATTTTACACGGTCCTGTTGATGTTATATAGTTTTCTTTGCTTTAATTTACTTCTTCCTTAAAAAATTAAACAGATGATCAGATTCAGCTGTGCAGTCGGAGTGAAAGGCATATGACACCTCCTGGCAGATCCAGTGCACGTCCTTTCAGGTCCCGTACACCCACCCCTCAAAGAACCCCTCACTATGATGCCCCTAGACAAACAACACCTAGACCTCGTTCTGCAATCCCTGGAAGCAAACCTCGGTCTGGTACTCAGTCCAGCTCTACGTCGTAAGTCAAGATAAAAATTTTTGTTTCCTGATGTGTTGATGAGTCAGGAAGAAAGAAAGAAAGAGTACTAACAGGGACAAAAGAGAGCTAGGGAAAGAATGCCAACATAATTTTATTTTTCTTTGAGGATAGGAAGAAATGAGACCAAGACTAACTAGAAATATGATGATCATGACACCTTAAATACTAACCGTAAAAAAACTTACTATAGAGCTCCCAGAGGTGGAGGTTGTATTTAGTTGCAGGGTTCCAGACAGTTCAATAGACTTAGTGCATATATACCATTAGTACATGGCTGCATTAGATGAATATTTGACATACCTTTTACCAGTTGAACTCTTATTGCTTTAGAGGACAGCCAGTTATGCAGGCAAATATCAAACATTTGTGACACAGTTATTTTAACAAAGGATTCTGCATAGCCTCCTATTTCCTAAACTTCGGGTGGAGCAATGGATAGGAGATGTCTGCACGCAGGGTAGATTCTCTACTGCTTTGGTGAATTGCATCACAAACAATTAACACTTGATCCAGGTTCTTATTGAAAAACAATCAGGAGGCTTGCTCCCAACCAACCAAGAACCTGGAACAGGTTAACAGTCTATCATCTCTACAGTATACCTCTCGGAGACAATGGTGGTACATGTATTTGGATCAAATTTTCAGCATTGCATAATAATGATTAATTAATTATTAATAACTAATTAGAAGTGGCAAGTTAAGTAAGTTAAGGTCACTAAGGCAAGGCAAGGCAAGTTAAGGTCACTACATTTCTCAGTCTTGTATTAAAAACAGTGCAAATACCAGTTAAAGCTGCTACAGAAGCAGGAAACAAAATAATCACACTGATCACAAAGTGAAGGCATTTCTTAGTAATCATTCATTGATAAAATGTTTATTTTGTTCTTTCTGTTTGTTATAGTCTGCAGAGTCAGCATGCAGATCATGACATCTGAAAACAAGATGAAGAAAAAGAAGAAAAATTGTCAAGGAACATGCACACAAGACAACAGTAATTTACCAGCAACAGCATGACAAATCTTCAGGGCTTCGATTCCTCTTTTCTGCAATATTTGACAGTCCCTGTACAGTTTGCTCAATACACATGAAGGTTAAAGAAAATACAAGTGCACAATCTCAAAATGAACTTTTGGAAATATTTAAAAGGATATTTGATGTTTTTCTGCTAATGCACAACACAAAACAAAAAACCATATTAAAAAAATACATGAGTTATTTTGCATTGAAATGAATAAATAGTAATATAAAATGGCTGAAAAAATGTTGTTCATATTTTCTTCCCTTTGCAACCCACCTCAAATTATATTTTCAGCTCATGGTCCATGTCAATTTTGGCTTTCATGGATTTACTACATGAAGCCTGTTTCTTTCAAGCATGTTTAACATCTTTGCTTTGATGAATGGATAGCGCTTAAAACATTTCACCCTTTTTTCAAATTTGCCATGACTATTAATTTACTTCTACATCAACTTCAAGTTGATGACTAGCTAAGTTAATCTGTCCACAGACGCTCTATTTTGAGTTGGCCAAGATCACAAGCATTAGTATTAACCACAGGGGATTTAAAAAGGGGTGGCCAAAATAGAGGTTTAATTTTTTTGTGCCCGCTTCACAGCTGCTCTTGCACTCTGCACTCAAAGAAAAATAACTCGTAGCAAAACAATAAACATCTCTGGACAGACTAAACAAAGTCTTTTAATGGTGTAATGTCCTAGTGTCCCATCCAGGGAGAGTATTAGTAATATTCCTTGTTGCTTCATGTCACAGAATTTGGTGTTAAGTGAGCATTTGACTTCTCAAATACATGGAGCTAGCAAGGAAAAAGCATTTAATCTTTCTAGTAGTTGATAATGAGATTATGAGCTTGAGACCTCTAGGAGGTGATAGCTGATGACACTGAGGGCAAGAATCGAGTACTCACACTGGAACGGGAAGCACAAAAAACAACCTTCAGAAAATTTCAATTTAAGGGTGGCTCTTTCCTGATTTTGAAACAATAAAAAGACAACCATGAAACAGACGTCCTATTGAATTGAATTTTATTCTTACTCTTTCACCTGCATCTTTTAGTGACTGCATGTTTACAAGTGACCATGGAATAATGTTGCTTTATGTGTAGCTTTATATACAATGAAAATTAAGACAAACACCAGGTGCCAGCTGCTTAAAATAACCAGTAGACTGCAGAAGGAATTAATTGTGTCTTGTGCAAGTGTAACTGTCGTCACTCAAAAGAACATGGAACCACACAGATTTGAGATGACAAAAATGTAATACATTCAACAATTGGTAGACCAATAACAAAGTGGAATAAATTATTATGTGAAATTTCTGTAGCCAAAACTTTGGATTGCATGCAGAAGCAGCTGAATTTAGACGAGATATGAACTAAAAACCCAAAACTGAAAAGGAAAAAATAATATAGAAAACTAAGAACCAATAAAAATGTCCTTTAAAAGGCTCCGAACAAAACCAAATTTTTATCTTTTTACAACAATAACAGTTGATTAAGAACCAACATTTTTACTGCTTAGAATAATATATCACACATATGTAGAGCAATTTGCAAAACAGCTACATATATCAACCTTTTCAAGAAAAATGAAGATACCAAATTTTTTGTCCCAAGCGATTACCATGGTTCCAAAAGTAAACAAAATCACGACAGTTCAATTTCCCAGGAACTTTCTTATATCTACAAGTTACATATCATTGCAGCATTAATTTTTGGCAAGTTTTAACTTATTTACAAATATATTTATCTTGTCAATAATACATAACTGCTAGTTCAGATTTTTGGAAGCTTAGGAGCTGCAACTACAGGATTGTTCTGTTCAATAATCTTTCTCCCTTCACTTTTATAATCATATGTACAGCTATGAGCTTCAGCGTAGCGGTGTGTTGCACAAAATGAATTTCCACACCTGTTCAATAAAAAGAAAAAAATAAAACTGTAAGAGATCTTTTCCCCATGTTTCCATCCAAAGATCTAACTAGTCTATTGCACAAAATGTAAATAAACAACCTTGACTGATGGGAAAGGTTTAAATGGCTAGCATTGCCTACAAGCAAGATGAACCAAATCCTGCACTGTGGTTGGTTAACTGAGTGGGCAATATGGGACAATCTTTCCTGCTTGGGATTGTCTGTTGCATTCCGCAACAAAAAGAGTCCTCTATGCCATTAATAAAATCCTTTACCGACCAGGGAAGTTGCATCTAAGTGGCTGAATGTTGGACTTTATTGGCTTTGTTGACTGCATCTTGGTCCATGAACACAACAAATAGTTTAAAATGTCAAGCTAAGAGACTTCAAGCCCAAGAGCTTTACCTGCATTGATAGGTAGTAGCTAATCCTGTTTTCTTTCCACAACTAAAACATCTAGTCTTCTTTTTAGCAGGTAAAAGTTGTGGGGGCGGATGTGGTTTTGTTTTTACAGGAGGTAGATGGTGAAGATGAGATGGAGAATCTACAAAATAATATGACATGATCAGCCTCTATTGGTAAAATACCCCAACCCCTTCTCATCATGCCCTTCTGCATTCATATTCACAGACAAATACTCACTGGACCCTAACAGGAAAAACTGGCTGCCGGCAGTCAAGTAAAAATGCTATTAGCAGAGCTAAATGTACAAATGTCTCTAAGTTTGCCTTGGAAGCAATCTGTTCAAAAATCCACGAAAAAAAATAATACTTAACAGAAAATTATGCCCATAGAACAAAATAATTTCTGGAAGTTCTATTCATTGTGACACTGGATGCTTACTGGTGACAAAGAACACTACACCTACATGTGGCTAGGGCATGACATTATTCTATCTTTTCAACTGACCCCACTGACTCATAGGGCCCATTTACATGGAAAGAGGATGATCCTGGTGCTAGGATCATCTCAGGACTAGGATCATCCGAGCGTGGTATGTTTTCAGCTTTCAGTTTACATGTGAAGGGTTGTATTTGACCCCAGTGCTAGGATCATCCCACCGCTAGCATAATCTTATCTGAGGGGAAGGATGATCCTGGCGCTAGGATGATCCTACCTCCATGTAACTGGCCTCAGGAGGCCCAGTTTGCCCACCCACCATCTTGAAACCAAAGATGGCCCTGTGGACGAGTTCTGAGAAACAACATGGCGGGATCTTCATACTCATTGACTAAAAGCTCAAAAGGTCAACAATTTAGAAAATCTCGCCATGATCTGCAAGCAGGTCCACATCTGATCTTCCTCCTCACTATTTGAAACCTGGAAATGGTGGCAGTGTGATTTAGCTAGAGAATCATAGCTCACTGTTGCTGTGTTTGAAATATCAAGTTGTATATAAGGGCAAATTGATGCTGAAAGGCAGTTATTAACGCCAGTAAAGAGAGAAGAACTCCCAAAACTACGCTTTGTCATTGTCGCCCACCATCTTGTTTTGCAACCGCGCTGAACACAAATCTTGCATGTAAACCACATGAAAAGTTGATCCCAGGAGCCGCATTTTTGCATGTAAACCAAATGATCCCTCTAGGATGATCCTAACACTAGGATCATCCTCTTTCCATGTAAACAGGTCCATGTTTACTCCAGTTTTTGTCAGTAGCATGAAGCAGCTAGGAGTATTGCCACAAAAAACTTACCACTACCTATAGTTTTTACATGTACTCTTAGGTGAGGAGAGGCACCGTAAAACTCCAGTGTCTTGCCCAATACAACACAACGAACACATTCAGGACTCAACCCTGGATGGCTCACTCCAGGTTCAAACAATTATTGTTTCCATTCTGGTGAACCTGGCATTTACATATACCATATTAAATATTTTTTAACATTTTGCCAACTTGTTTTCATTGGTTCACAGGAAACTATTATTTAATTTTAAAATTGATCCAAACAAGGCATTAAAACAAGGGTACTACTTACTATTTGAATTACTTGTACTTCCATGTGAAATTCGATACGAATAAGATAGAGAATCACTCTGCAAAAGAGTATATATTTAAGTTTATTGCAAATTATGTATTATTAACCTCACAGTATTGCAAAGCCTTCTCAAAGCAACAGCCCGACAATTAAGGTTCTTTCCATTATATAATAAATTGTTTGAAATTCCTGTCCTCTTTAATTGATTCTAACTATAAATCGCTATTAAATGAAGCTCAGTGTATAACAATATTCAAGTTAAAATTGGACTCTAAATTAAAGGACAATGTACATGTAATCCTCATGACGCTATGGTGACAAAATCTGAACACTACGAAACATCTCCACTTACCAGGATGCCTGATCGCCTTCCTTCTGGAGTTGGAATTCTATTTTCCATTGCACGAATCCGTCTAAATCCCCCACTTCCTGACGTTAAATCTAGTGGATACCTCACATCAGAAGAATCTTCTGGAATTCTCGATCGCCGTAAACTGGCACTTCCTGATGAATAATCTAAACTAGTAACCCCATGAGAAGGGCTTGA
The DNA here is from genome assembly GCF_042242905.1 of Orbicella faveolata. NCBI lineage: Eukaryota > Metazoa > Cnidaria > Anthozoa > Scleractinia > Merulinidae > Orbicella > Orbicella faveolata. The sequence goes on along the minus strand of NW_028301536.1, from coordinate 24,330,200 downwards.
AGTTCTTGTTTCCTTGTGATGACTCACAGGTTTTGATATACTTCCCAAGGGTTTAATTTCTTTAGAGTCTTTAACAAGCTCTGATATTGTTTTCCTTCCTTCTTTCATTGCACTCCTTGCGAGTGTTCGACTTGAAGGAACAATTTTTGCCTCTTGGCTAGATTGCACTAAAAAGTCTGATACATCAATTTGGTTAGTTTTCCTCCTTGTGTTAACAGGTGGCAATGGTCCTTTAGGTGTTACCCTGTTTGTTGCACTTGACTGTTTAGAAGGTGAACTGTGAACAGCTCCTGCTTTTGGTTGATGTCTGCTTGAAGAATGTTGATCAACAACTCGGAATGCAGTGTCATGAGCTTTTGATGTTGTTGTTGCAGAGGTCAACTGCAACCTAACAGAGAAATAATGTTAAAAGTTAATTTCAAACAATGTAAAGAAAGAAGACATTTGAAACAGATTTCAGAATGAAGGAATAGTAATCTGTTTCAATGAATCCTTCTTTCAATACTTTGGTACACACTTGCAAACAGCAGAAGCACATGTTAGCAAGCAAGGCTGGACCAGGAAGGGATCTGAGAGGAAATGTAACAGGGTTTTCATACAGTCAAATAGTGTTTGTTGTGCAAGGTATCTCTTAAAACAGACACAAATTCTGACACCCTTTTTAGCCTTTACAGTTTCAACATCAAAATGTCAATTCTCCTTACTGATTTTAACCATACATTTCTTTCAGTTTAGTTCTGAGAATTTGTTAGTACATCAAGCAAATACCGTAAGTTGAAGATTTTCTTGGATATTCTTGTCTGCTTTACAATATAGTAAAATTGTAAGATTAGATGGGAACTTGAGCCTTGACTAACAAATTATTTAATATTGATTTTACCTTCTCCTTGCACTGAGTATTGAACTGCTGGTGGGTTTCTCAGTAGATGGAGGTGCTGGTTGATGTTTAGGCTGAAAAAGTAATATACAGTAACAAAACATTATCCACTGTTTATTATATAGACACAAGTGTTTTACTGGAAAATACGCCCCTTGTAAAATTCATATGAAACTACACCCAGCACCCGAGTGGCTTATGTTACATATCCTCACTAGTAAGGATATACACTTGTTCATAAATATTGTTTTTATCACTTGTGGTATCCTCAATATATCTCACCATTTATCTAGTACCAAAAACAAAATTTAATTCTGCTACGTATACAAAAATTAATTAGTGTAAAGACATACTCTATTACTTACTGGGTTGAACATAACATGTGGTTAGTAAGGGGATACTACATGTAGTTCAGGTTTGGAACATTATTTAACTGAAGAAGCTAGTCATAAAAGGGGATAAGTGACGATTTTGGTTGCTTTTCTTTTTTCTTGCTCCAAATTAGCTGAATTTTTGCATGTGGTCTTCAATGTAATAGAAAAACGTGTTCCTGTATTTTTGCCGCTGGTTTTTGCTTCGCTTTATAAAGGTGCCGCTAGGAAAACCGAGTGGTTTTTTGCATATGCAATATCCTGAAAACGAAGCAAGGTTTAGCGCAAAAACTACGGGACATTGCTAAACATACCTAAACAAAACTCTATGCGAAATTTGGAGCGTTTTCGACAAAGTTCACTTTTGATTAAAATACCTAACGCACTTTTCCCGCCGAGGCTGCAAATAAACGAAGCCGGGCCTTTGTTATGATAAACAGAGCCGATCCTTTGTTATAATAACCAAGCCAAGCCTTTGTTATAAGTCGAAGTCTCGCCTCGGTTTATCATAACAAAGGATCGGCCCGCCGCGACCGCAGGGACTTTCATCTCACTTAGAAAGCAGCAAAATGTCAATTTCACGCAACGTATAAGCTCAAAAATGTTGATTTTAGGTCAAAAAAGGTTTAAATGTTGATTTCACGTTAACGCGTGACGGCAAGGATGTTGGTTTCACTTAGAAACCAGCAAAATGTCAATCTTACGCAGTGCATAAGCTCGATGATGTTGATTTCAGGTCTAAATAGGTTAAAATGTTAATTTGACGTTAACGCGTGACAGCAAGGATGTTGGTTTCACTTAGAAAACAGCAAAATGGTAGGAGCCCATGATGGGCTCCTGAAAATGGTAATTTCACGCAACGTATAAGCTCAAAAATGCTGATTTCAGGTCAAAAAAAGGTGTAAATAAAAATAAAATGAAACAAATAAACATTTCAATAAACACTTTTTCAAATACGGCAACGTCTTCAATGGCTAAAAAATCACGAGATAAAACATAGTTTTTGACAAACGCGATCGTAGCTTGATGTCACGCACCGCCATAACTTCCAAGTTCAAAATGCGCTGGTACCTCTTATGCCTGATGAGGATAACAACTTTGGCAGCTGTTTAGTTTTGGATTTAAGAATTTGATGACTCCACGTGAAAACGCTCTATAAATAGGGCTGACAGATTAACAGATTAACCCTTCTGCGCAATGTACGGGTCTCCATACATCTGCATGTCCCCTGATCCCAGAAGCTCAAAACACTACAAATCATGCCGATTTGAAATAAAATCAACGCAAACTGGATCACAGATCTGTTACAATCGATCGCCACTTGCTGGCCATTATTATGTTTAAATCTAGTTACCAGTTTGAGAAACGTCTGCAGAACGTAATCACAATGCATGCCGGGAAGGGTCTTTACACCTCGTGCGCGGGAAGACATGGCGGTCGATACAAGACAAATTTTTTAAGTCTAAAACCAGTTCTCGCTTTCCAAACTTTGACGCTAGCAACGCTTGGCAAATGGGCCACAACTCACCAGAGGGTATTTTTCTTGGGCAAGAACTGCTCTTGGACTTTGCTACCTGGCTCGATCTGACTTCGAACGCCGATAACACGATTACAGTATATCAGCTGCCTTCGAAGTTTCAGAACACATTTTGATTCTTTAAAACGTGCTGATGACTTACGGGTTTATCGAGGCTTTATGATGCCTCTCAACCACCAGGTAGGCACACAAGGTACTTTAAAACAATGCTTAAGATATTAGTTGACAGAGCTCTAATGCAGCACATCTCTTTTTTGTTTGATGGCATTTCGTTTGACGCTCGATCGACTCACGTGTTGTGTTCACGTCACAATAACCGGTGTAAACAATCCGTTCCCAGATTTCCGCTCTATATGCTGTGGGATTTGGTTTTGACTTCATACACTATAAACAGTCTGCCTGTTTGCTGTTCAACAAATAAACTCCTAAAGACATGGCTAGGAAAAGCCAAGTTTTTTGCCTACGTTTTAACTCGAAAACAAAGCAAAAACCAGCGACAAAAATACAGAACCACATTTTTCTATTACATTGAAGACCACATGCAAAACTTCAGCTAATTTGGAGCAAGAAAAAAGAAAACCAACCAAAATCGTCACTTATCCCCTTTTATGACTAGCTTCTTCAACTGGTATATTATCAATACCTTGAGGCTTTTCTGTGATTCCATTCTATTCTTAAGAAGTCTCACTTTGTTCATTGTCACACTGTTTTCCTTGATGGCTTCCTGAAAATTAATTGACAAATACCAATGTTCAGAGCAGGGTTTATAAAGAGAAACACCTTGATGCCTGCAGAAATTTCAGTACAGAGTTAATCAAACCTGTGATATTGGAGGTGGATTTTCGTCCTCTTCTTCATCATACAAATTGTACATTGAAGCACCACTAAAAGTAATGAAAGGAACCAAATCAAATTAAAATAAGCACTGCTGTGTAATCAATCTTGAGAAGGAAATAATTTCTACATGTTCTAAAACCAATGACAAGAGCTGTTACTTAAAAATGCATAATCTACCTGTATGCGATAATGATACAGTTGTCAGCCTGCAGTGTGTATTAAGTGCTGGATGAAAAGTTGAATATCATAATCTGTGTATGTTTGGTTATCAGTGACAAGAAACATAATTTTTTTTACACACAGTCCACATGACACTTAAAATGTTTTAGCGAGATAGATCATTACCTCAAGGAGTCTGAGAGTGGGGTCAAAGTACCATCGCCTCTATCCACAACTCGAAAGAAATTCAACTGGTCTCCATCCCTGGAGGGAAAAAATGTACATCAATAGTTCAGCATCAGTGCACAACAGATGACTTTGGATCACAGGAGCCTGACAGCTCACCAGTCCCTTGCATGGGATTATGCTCTGATGTTGCTGCAATTTGCTGATACTCATTTACGCTGCAAAAGGTACTGCAAAGGGAAAATACTTTGCTCGCCGATGCAACAAAAGGAAGTGGCGATTCTATAATATAATTACCTGAAAACAAGTAAGGTTACTTGGCGGTTATCCTTAGGGAGTTTGTCCCAGATTTCTTCCCTGTAAATCAAAAGAATGTTGCTGTCAATAGAACTTATAACTACCTAATTTGACCCATAAGTAAATTTTAACTGTAGAAATATTTAAACAATTTTTCCAAACTTTGTTCAAATTCTAAGGTATAGAGAAGCGAGTCTAACTTATTCTAGGTTTGCTACATGTAATCTGGAGCAACAAAGAAAGTTCTCCATTTCTGTGCATACCTGTTGACCTCCATGTATTCAGCCATTTCTCTTAGAGTAGGATCTTCAACAGGTACTACAAGGAAAAAATTACAAAGCAACATAATTCAGAAAAATAATCATGAGAGCTAAACACTAAAACCCAGATAACAAACAGGTAGGACATAAAGTATTCTTGTAAAGTACAGTGCAGCTCAGATATATCCAAACCAAAATATATGCGTAACTCGCATCAGCCCAATACGCATATACGCGTATGGATATACGCACATACGTGTATGCATATACGCACATATGCGTATACAGTATATACGCGTATGCCTGATTAGTATGTATGAGCTAACCTATTGTTTTGTCTTTTCTTAACAAGTCATTGTTGTTTTCAATGGCTTGACTGCTTGCCACAGAGGGAGAAAGAGTTTTCTTTATTTTGAATACGCATATACTGTATACACGCGTATGCCTTCAGACTAGAGTTATTAGAAAAATGTTGGCTGAAACTAACATTTTGCAATTGGGCACTTGACAGAAAATTAACTGACTGAATATAATTAAAAGAGAGAGTATTTTGCCGTTAAATCAAAAATTTACCTCTTTTTTTTTGTCAAATAGAACCTACACGCTTCAACAATCCCATCTTCATGGAGCAAACACAACCGAATGAACTTTTTTTCGACACAAAGTAAACACTTTTCCTTGAAGAAAAAATAACTAAACGTGAGCGGCGCACCATAGAAACTCTAATAAACAATTTTTTCGTCAAGGAAAGATTATTTTACCATTTGAATGAATGATCTGTGTCAAATATAACCGGAGATATCATTTTTTCGACGAGGATCTTCAGAAAGCTTAATTCAGACAAACATTTTGCAAACGACTTGCCCACACGTGCCGAAACACAGATCTTATCTTGTAAAAACATTAAGTTCACGTGTTAAAATAGGAAGTTCAAGCGACAGTTTCAATTTTCTTCCCATTTTTGGTAGCTTAAGATCAAGCAAGTGTTAATAAACGGTAGTTTGTCAGTGAATTTGCGAAGTGAATCGAAAACTTGAAATATGATAGCTTTCATTGATTGGCAGGACGTTTTAACAACATGCAAATTTCGCTTTGAAACCTTTTTCATTCCCAGAAATGTAATGTCCTTTGTTTAACAAACACTGCTTCACATAAAGAAACTTGTGGGAATGCATAACAAAGAGACATATATGCGCGTATATACGCGCATATGTGCGCGTATATACGTGTATATGTGTGTGTATTAACATACGCGTATACGCAAAATACACTCGTATAATACGCGTATACGTAGTTCGCATATATCTGAGCTGCACTGTACATACAGGTCCAACCTAGTATAACATTCTTAGTCATATAAAACTAATTGGAATCAATTGTTAGTAATCCTAAAGGAGATATTTTGAATTGATCACACAAATTTGGGTAAAAGGTGCGATTGTCAACAAACTCTTAGCAAAATTCATGAGTATTTCTAAAAGTCAAAAGAAACAGAGAAAAAAAATTATGTTTCTTCTAGAAAACATTGTGAGGGAAAAAAAGAGGGACAAGACTCATTTTAGCCATGTGTATCTAGATGTAAATTCTCTTTGCTGGCTCCATCTTTACATAAACAGCTCATGCTAGCCCTGTGTTTCTATTAACAATAAGTTATAGAAGTACAGCTTTAGCACATGCTTTCTTAGAGGGTGTTTTCTAAAGAGAAACATTATAACAAATGCAGATATCACAATCACATTGTATATATGGGATACTGACCAAGTGTGAGGTCAAGATGGCTGGATATTGGTCAAGTTCTTTTTTTGCGAGTTTATGAACCGAGACGGAGTTGAGGTCCATAAACTCGCAAAAAAAGAACGAGGCCAATATCCAGCCATCTTGGCCGAACAAGCTTGGTCAATAAAGGATTTATTATATTGCTTTCGGAGAAATTTTTCTCACAGGACACGGCGGGTAGTCCCAAGCAGGCAAGATAGCTCCATCTTGCCTGCTCGGGTAGCCAATCACAGTGCAGGATTTGATTAATCTTGCCCGCTCGCAGAGCTAGCTATATAATAAACAGTTGTTAATACTACTCACTTCTTCTGGTATTGATAGGACCTCCTCTCATAGCCAGGACTAGTTGCAATGTTGCCCCATCAGTAATGCTGCAATGTAACGTAATTTAGAGTGATCAACAAGTATATTGGGCAGTGGAAAAGTAATCTATAAGACTAAGTATTTTACTGGTGTCAGAAGTCCCAAGATAATTTTGAGCATTACTATTAAGTCGTCAACAGTAGCCAAGGTCAAACAGATTGTCTTGTAGCTTGGTAAAGCCAGCACCAGCAACAACGTGATAACCAACGTCCTATCAAAAATCTCTCAAATTCCCTTTTTCAGATAAAATCTACTTACTTGTAATCATGAAGACAATAGTCATCTTCCAATTCTACAGATCGCCATATCAAATGTTGCTGAGACATTGGGATGCCTGTAAATTAAACACAAATTCTACATTCAACCAACAAATACATTCAAAGTTCTCCAAACAGGAGTTGAAGCTATGTCGTTTCTGTATGCTGGTTTGTCACTCTTTCTCTAAGACATGACAAGTACCGTACAACCAGGCTTTTAGCCAGATGGGTGTCCAGGCGTCCTGTGGAGGACCACTTTTTCAAGAAAACTGTTCAATTTTTCATATGTTGCCTTATAAATTTTTTTTATTTGAGCAGGCCTTATGGCACATTTTGGACACCCACTTTTCGAATCCTGGCTAAAAGCCTGCATAGAACCCAGTTAATATGGATATGCCCATAAGGCAAGGTTAACATTGTATTAGAGTATGTCACTTGAGCCACAGAAAAGTGTCCATCATCCATATCAACTTGGGTCCATGTTTTAAGCAGGCTAAAGCAAGAGAAAACATGATTGAGTTTTTAGTTGTAATAGGCTGATGTCCAAAGCGCGGAGTTCCATGGTAAAAACACAAACGTGCTGGCTAGTGATACAGAATACATGGCGTGGCCTGTGAATTGCGTGCCCAAAAAAGGAAGGACACAAACAATAATGTGAAGTGACTCTGGCTCTCAAAGCCAAGTGACATTTTTGTGTCACAGATGGCAACTGCATTGCCAACTTTCCATCAAAAACTTCAAGCTTTACAATGTCACGTAAATGCTAAAATTAGAGCTTTGCAACTCAGTCCTCCATAGGAAAAAAAGATGGCGGCTTTAAATGTTACCTGACACAACAAAAGCCATATTAATTTTTACCACACATGTCTCTGTACTAACGACATTGTGCATGTTTCAAAATATAAGAATTTTTTTGTAAGTCTTATATGAACATTGCTAAAGTTTTCGTGTGCTAAGAATTCCTTTTTCTTACTGAGAATTGTGTGAGTGAAGGCACACCAAAAACCAGAACAACAACTTTCAGTTGCTTTCTGTGGTTCACTGTCTAAACTACTACAAAATGCAGATATGCCATCATGTTACCAACTTTATGTTAAAATTTTTTCAAAGTGCCAACTTTAATAGTCAATTTTAAAACAGAACAATGATCAGCATTATCCAATGTTCAAGAGACATAATGAGTCAATGCCTTGGATATGATTGTTGACAAATGTCAGTGACCAGATTAAAACTTATCTGATGAAAAGTCTGAATAAGATAAAATGCAGGACAGTGACGCCACAAAGTTCAAGTTCAATTGGCCGTACATGTAAAAAAATAAGCTCATATATAATCCAGAAACAATTACACCTTTTTTAATCTACACCATGATTCAAAACAGGTCGGAATAAACGTATATGAAAGCAAACGTGATACAAAACAGCAAATAAGACGATGGCCTGTTTTTGAGATCTATCGAAATCTGGAGTACAGTACAGTTACACAACACTTCGTTCATGCGAGGAAATGCCTACAATAGTTTCCTTTGAGCCAAAACTGTAGCTGACGTATCTTTTTAATAGAGATTTAAGGTTAAAGAAAAATCAGCCTGAATAACACAGGAAGTTTCATTGTACCAAAATATAACTTCCAAGCCTGTCAAGCTTTATAAAGATTTGCCGACTCATTTATTAAGCTAAAATCAAACACAATTCCAGATATTATCGATTAAAAAAACAGACGCAATATACCAAGCAGTCCACGTTGTTTCATTTTATCATCAACTCTGGGAAAATTTCGATTTCTATATGAGAAGAATAACGCATTTTCCAAACGAGAATTATCCTTCCAAATTGGGCCCACTAGGCGAGTGTTTACAATAGGAACACCACCACACATTTTAAATTATTTATAGTTGATGTGAGGGCAAACCTTCTCGAAAACACGTACATGTAAAAGGAACTTTTTTACATCGTAACAAGTACGACCTATACACACTTAGGCAACGATGAGTCAAAAACTCTTTGATTTTTTCACCGAATCGTTCCTGTTCCCCCGCACAAATTTAACTTGCGATTAAGTTTACCTTCAAGACGCTGAATCTTAGCTTTGACGCTCATGATGGTTTCAAAAGGGCTAACTCGCAGTTCAAAGGCTGTTCCAGTTAATGTCTCAATAAACAGGTCCATCTATGGACCTTTCCAACGCAGTTCTTGCACTCGAAGTTAGTCCTTCGCCACCAAAGCCTTCTCAAACCATCTTTTAATGTCCGCCGTCTGTAAGCGACTTCTTGTAAACATCTTCAGCTTTAAATCAATTCCTCGGCAACAGAAACAAATGTAAGACACCACATCGACAATAACCGAACAGATGTAACAGTATTGAAGAAAATCGTGGAAATATTTTAGCCTTCAACATCCTTCGAACAAAACATTTAGGAACGTGTCGGCCCTACTGCATTTCTTCTTTGTTCCCAGGGTTCCCGGATGAAATAAAGGTTGTCATGGAAACTCCCGCAAAACTTATTTTAGTGTGTAAACAAAGGCTAACAAACGCGAAGTGACTTCACCAATCATATTATCGTGTTAAGCGTCTTTTTAATTGGTTTTTCAGCCCATTTACGTAGGACTTATGAAAGAGCACTTGAAAAAACAGTTGCCTTTCAAAAGAAGACAATAATCTGGTGTCGAATAATTGAACAAGGTTAACATAAATCTACCTTCGTCAAATTGTCCGATCATCTTCAATGTCTTTGGCTGTTCGCATGCCGTTCTGGTTTTAACGCTTCCGACATATATCATTTTTTTCATTAAAGGTTTTTTTTTCTGGGATTTGAGAGTGCGAGATTATTTCGTTATCAGTGAGCACAAATTTCCTTCGTGGAGCCCGGATTAACCGAAAATTAAAGTTCTGAAATTAAATATCACCATGACACCTTGATTGTTTTGATTCCATATTTTCAGTTCGCCCACCCATGGAGGAAATTTTAGCGGGTACTAATTGGTGATTAGAGTTGTTACAGAGAGAGTGTGTAATTTTCCCATCTTTTTACGGAAATGCGAGACTATGGAGATTTTGGAGGTTATATTTTCAGGGATCTGGTTCTCTTCGAAAAGTATACTTTTCTAGGGATGCCATTGCTTCTTTCGCACACGGGTTCGTTCGTGGAACAAGACCGACAAGAAAATGGCTAGACTATGAGTAGTCCCTCTCTCGCTAAGTCCGTCGAGCATGATCGTAAGTAAAGGATCTGTATATATACACGTCAAGCTGGAAGAAGAATAGGTCTCGCGAAATCCTCGCGCGGCGATTTTGTTCTCGCAGTTCTCTTACACGTCACGCACGACGGACCATAGTTAGCAGAGGGGACTAATTATGGACGGACCAAGCGAAAGAGCTAGGGACTACTCGTAGCCAGCTGGTAAGGAATTCAATGCGGGAGAGAGGAGTCTGAGTATCCCAAAACCCGTTTAGTCTTTGCCAAAATATCCGATCTCGTATGCCGTTGATTCCAATTTCAAAAATTATTTAAATTAATTAATTAAATATCCCATATTCCATCAATTCCCACCCCCGGCATATCCTGTATCCCATCACTTTTTTCCCTAAATATCCCTATGCCGCCTCTCAAAGGGCCTTATAGCGGGAACTGAGTGTGGAAAGAGCCCTCTGTCCGAAAAAAATGAAAAGAACAGCCCAACAAATCAAAGTTCCTTTTATTCTATTACACTCTCTTTTTCATAAAAAGTACCTTTTTCCGGAGATCTTGGTTCAATTCTTAGATTAATTAAAAACTGAAAAATTTCAAATATTCCGCGTCGAAATCTCACGCAAAGGACAGGAAACCGGGTGGTTTTCTCAGAAATGTAAACAACAATATCTCTCTATAAAAAATGTCCAGAATCTTTACGTGAGTAAAAGGTTGCCAATCGATTTTTTTTGACCATCCATAGCCCTTTTACGAATCCCTATTTTCTCTCTTGTATTTCCCTATCATTTCTAACCTTTTTTTGAGCGAACGATGTTGCAGTTGTCAGGCGTCGTTTTTCAAAGAAACTGAACGTGAGACACATGCTTAAGGTTGCTATCGTCTTCCTTAGTTTTATCCTGCGCCTCAGGCGATTTAGCTTCCCTCCACGATTTCACAATCTTTTCAATTGCACCAGGCGTCCATGAATGCGACAGTGGAGAAGACTCTATCTTGCTCAATAATTTTGACCGTGACAATTTTCTTGGGCGTTGTAAGGAGGGTCTGCTTCCTTTAGCTGAATCTGTACTATCTTTCCGCACTCCTGTTTTGGTGGCGGAATTTAATTCTAAAACTGTACAGTTTAGTTTTTCTGCGTCTCCTTCAGACGATGAAGACGCTAATCGCAATCTGCTTGACCTTTCCGAATCTGAATCCGACGTTCTCCCATCAGGTTCTTCCTGACTTACAGAAGTCCCTAGACTAGCGACGCTTCTTCTCCCAGATTTTCTTGCCTCTGATCCCGAATCTTCGTTACTTTTTCCGGTGTGTGACGATGAATTTCCTTGTCTGCGTGATTTAGAAGAGTCTGATTCGTATTCTCGCCCATCCGAATCCTCTTGGCTTCTATCAACGCTTGATTGGGAATCGGATCTTTCGAACGAAGCTCCCGATTTGTCTGAAACAAGAAAGTAACAATGAAAACAAGTTTTCGAAGCGGAAGTTTGCGTGACCTTTTCAATCCTCCTCGCGATCGAAGGAGACATAAACGTCACGTAAACCTCCATGTCCTTGGCTAACCTGAACTGCTTTAGAATTTCGCTTACAAACTCTGGGCTTTCACAAGTAGGGGAGGAGGGGAAAGTGGGGGGTGAGAGAGGGATATACCAAGCGGGCTCATAAAACCGGGGAGCTTGTAAGCGGACTTCTATGGCCTTCAGACCAGTTAAACAAGAGTTCTGTAAGTACCAATAAACAGTGCAAGAGATTGTCATCAAATTAGGTGATCTAGAATGTGTATTCACGCTTTGGTATATAGTGCCATAGCAAATAGAACGAGTGATAAACGCAAGTGCAAGGGGATTACCAAGCACCAAAAGTGTTATGAAAAGCCACGTAATTTCAAACTTGTCTTAACAGAAAAGTGATAAAGTGCACGACGAAATGATTTAAGTGGCTACGTTATTCCCTAGAATGGCACAGTGCGACACTGAGGTCACGCAACGCTCAAAAAGATGTGTCACGATACGAAAACTCCCTGCGATGGTACTGTCAAACAATGCTAACCCCTTTGGAAAAAAAACATTGCGTGACAGTCAAGTGAGAGGGCACTACGTCTGTGTGTGAGATGGATGAGGCGGTGACTGATGTAAAGTGCAGTGAAGACCACCTTTCGGCAGATGCTCGGTGCTGGCGTGAGGTGATAGGACGGGTGATGAATATAACGAGCTAAGACCTTTCTGAGCCATGGTGATGTTCTGCTCCGCTTTCTGGATGTATTTGCTCAGCTGAATGTGACTCTGAAAACAGGACGCAATATGAATATATCTCGTTACATGTTCAAAGATGAATGTGAGGTGCGTGGTGACCGTGCCCTTTCCAGTTACAGTGCAAGTGATATATCTAAAGTGCTTTTCAATAATGCTGTGGTGGTGATGTGCCTCGTCCTTGAGCTCTAATTGCTGCAACAAGCAAAACCAAGAGTAGGGATCGAGTGAAAAGCTCTTGAAATCAGGAGCTGGGGATGAGGCACTTTACCATTACATAAATACCTCGCGGCCCCCGTCCCTCCCATTCAATTTTACAATGAGGGAACTGGGGCAGAGGCAGCCAGGTAGGTGCAATTGGTGACTTAAAATATTGTAAGAAAACATACATTACAGACACAATAATAGACCAAAAAGAAACAAGGACGGCTAAGACTTTGGAAGATTGAGACAAATTACGAATGACTAACTTGAATAAATTCATTCTCGTCCCCAGAGGCCGCGCTCCTTTTGGTCAGCACCAAGAATCGCGACCTCTGGCCGGGTCCGATTTTCTGAACTTGCGCGGAGAATTCGTTTCGTACTCTCAGCCAATCCGATTTGTCAAACTTGACTCCGAGTATGCGTAGAGCAACAGAAGTCCGTGAATCGCGGACTTCCTGTGTTGGACCTTCCCATGCAGAGGTCGCGATTCTTGGTGCTGACCAAAAGGAGCGCGGCCTCTGGGAACGAGAATGGCGAAATCCGCCGCCATCCTTAGTTATCCTTGGCACAGCTCCTTTAAAGGTCTTTAGAGGACTCTTTCCGTGCTAATATAACCTCACAGATTTTAAAGACTTCTGAATTCATCTTATTATATCCTATTCTTTTTTCCATGGATTCCGGAAGAATTTCAAGCCGTTTTACAGAGTAAGGGACCTGGCTTCTATTATGTATGCTTCTATTATGCTGCCGTGTTCTACTTCTCAAAGTAACGTATCTCGAGGAAACGATTTACTATAGGCTCGATTACCAGCCGCTGTTTCGGGACACGAGGAAGCGGCGGAAATTAGTATTGATAAATTCATTTAACTGCGTCAGTGCTCAGCTCGAACTAGTTATTTCAATACAAGCTACTAACCTTTGATGACTCTCCTAAATGTCTCACAAAGGCATCTCTCAGGCGGTTCCTGGACAAAAGAAGAACAAAGCAAATACATTGTGTTGTTGTCTATCTACCCCCCCGGGGGGGGGGGGTACTCAACAAAGTTTTTTACAGGCTCCACCCGGCCCTACTTAAGAACACGGCATCCCGTTTCTTAACTCTTGGAATGGAGTAAATAAATACTACGGGAAAATAAGTATCATTTATTCAGTTACCGTTCCCGAAAAAACAAGTATCATTTATTCAGTTTCCGTTCACGATAAACGTAAATGCCGGATTTCCCTACTCTATTATATACCTCAGCTTGTGAAATCCCTACCCTTTTATGTACCTGAAGCCTCCTTTTGGGCGGAGCCTACCCGTAGAGGTCGTTATAGGGAGTACCCCCAGGATCTGTCCACATAAAATACCATCCTTAAAAATTTTTTGGTTTGGGTCGGGGAAAACCAAAAGCAATGCAATTACAAAGGACAGTAATAAGAAGCACAAACAAAACAGTTAATCAATTAGACTACCCGCAACCCCTCTTTTTCGCTGTTTCGTTAACTTAGAAAACAGTCACCTCCCTTTATCCCTCACAGAGAGAAGCCAGTGATTCCCGCAAAAAAATCATCCCACCCTCTCTGATTGGTTGCAATTCGCGCGCGAAAATTTGAAAACAAGTTACAACCAGTCAGAAACACTGCATGGAATACACTACTATTTACATCTCCAGTAGGGAATTTTCATGTCCAATCACAGCCCTCCTTTTCGACGCGGGGAATGAAATGAGCGATGGTTTGTGAGTAAACGTCATGAATGCCAACAATCTACCCGTCCAATGAACAAACCTGATATCTGCTTTCACTGTCTCCTTTTTATTCTGAAAGTTTGGAACCTGTTCAGTAATAAAATATCACGTCAGAGGCACTAATTGAGAGCACAGCTAAAAAAGGAATTCATGAGGATTATATCTTCATTAGACTTTCTAAAATGAAAGCTTTATCGTGCTGCATACGATGATGAAAACTGTCGCCGATGCAGTAACTGATCAATTCATCTGAGTTGAATTCCTGATTCAGTGAAAGCTCGATATAGTGACATCAGTTTCAGCAACTACATGTAACTGGTCTCAATACACGATTTATAATTCATATCACCAGCCTGTAGTATAAAGCGGGTTGGCAAAAGAAGAGTGGGAATGGTCACTGTACAAAAATTGAAGCGCATTCCACAGTTTGGCGATTTCCGCAGTATCCATCACAATGAATATCTTGTAAGCCTTACCGTCCCCAAGGGAACAGGACCAGGGCTGGTGGATCGATATCTCAGTTCTGTGATCTTCTGTTGCTGTTGTTGTATCTGATCTGTCAGAGACTTAACTTGTCTCTTGAAGTAAGCTATCTCGTCTCGATTGTCTTGAGCTTCCTGAAAATCCAACAAATAAAGGTCAGAGTTGAATCTGGGCTGGATTGCCAGCCTTTTTCGGAGTGTTGTTATGATATGTCATATGTTCATAGCCAAGGCTGACTCTTCCAATTCTTGGAATATCATCAGTACTAGCCCGAGACAATTTTCACGTCATCCAGCACCACTCGAAGTCGAAACTCCTCCCGGGATATGACGCTAAGCTTATTAAAGCAGGTCATCCTCAGTATTTAGTTATTTCTTAAACTATTCCCAAGATCTCCCCAGTAATGAGAACTCATAAACTACTGGGTAGAAGGAGGCACAGTGATATTTATTTACCCAAAACACATTGCTTTTTCCAGGTCTTTGGCTAATCAGGGAGAAGCGTAAAGAATGGTGAGTAGAAAAATGGTTTCAGTTCATCCAGTACCCCCAAAGGGTACTGCCCCAACTAAGGCATTCTTAGCGTACTCCAGACCTCACTGCCAGAGTCAGCAAGGCAGGCATAAAATAGGGGTGAAGGGGGAGGGGGAGAGATCGGCAGCCTACTGCCACATCTTTATTCTTGACTTACCAGTTGTTTTTGAAGCATTCTGATCGTGTGATTCTTGCTGTCTAGTTCATGTTCAAGTTCTTCTCTTGCTATCATCAGAGAGTTTCTCTCCTAACAGAAACAACCAGGAGATCTTATTCAACAAGAGTAAGGCATGCATTAACAAGAACACAAGCCTGTTGACATTATCAAAGTGTTATTTTGATTAAGACTAGTTCAAGTGGTCTTGAGACAAATTTGGCAAACCACCAGGAACAACCAGAAGCCACATACCTCTTCAGAACCTGTAATTTAATTTGCTCCCTGTTTCACACACCTCAACTGTTTTAAGGGCTAAGATCTTTGTTTCTGTGGTTTGTTCAGTTATTTCCTCAGCCAATCCTGTTAAGACTTCTGAGAGGTGCATGATGTCTCAGAGCAACTTGAAACAACAAGCTCTAATAATTTATACAAATTAAATACATGTTTCCTGTTCACAACACACTGCGCATAACACACTTGATCTTTTAGTGACTGTCACAAGCTGCACATAAAAAATTTTTTTTACATAAAACAATTTCTGCCATAAGCTAGCACCCCTGGTATATATACACTACACAACACTGAGACTAAACTAAGCCATGCACTAAGCTATCATTCACAGACCATGTGTTGTGATAGAACAGAAAATTCTTTGAGAAAAAGGACGATAAGATTTTCATTGGGCGATCAAAAGGAGGAAAAAGTTTAGAAAAATAAACCAGGAATTCAAAAGAAAGGACAGCAATAAAAAAGTTGCTTTACTTGAGTGAGGTCAACAAGCTGGTTTTTCACTTCTCCCAGTTCTTCACGTAGTTTCCTCAGTTCTTCTGTACTTTCCTCAGTTGTAGCTGCAGCCACTGGCAAGGCCTCCTTTGTTTTATTCGGTGATTCTGATCTCTCTGTGATATCACCCAGGTTCTCTGATCCTGCATCCACTGATGAGGAGGGGGTTTCATTTCTAGTCCTGTGAAGTTTCTTGTGCATTGCTGCAGCATCCATTGTCATTGTTCTCCTCAAAAGCATTCTCTGAATGTGAAAAGTATAAAAAATTCACGTTATAAAATAGCCCAAAGAAAATACACGTGCTGATTGGTTAAAATTGTCATTTTCCATATTTGATTAAAACACAGAAAAGTTGTCATAATCGTGTTATTCATTACTTTCTTTGAACTGTTTTCTAAAACAAATAGATAAAACATTTTCTCTGTGTTTTAATCAAATATTTATGGTAACACTTATGAAAGTTTGGGAGAACTCCAAGAAGCTGTGGAACCTTTCCTGTTGGTTCATGTTCCCACAGCATTTCTTGTTCTCCTTTACCTCCACTCATTGTTTCTATTCAATAATTTGACTATTCGCTCTTGATTTCTATCCCAAGATAGTTGATGAGGGCACAGAGTCAATTATCAAACATAGAAACCAAGAGTGAATAATCTAATTGAAGGCTTTCATGCAAAAAGGGAGTATGTAGCATTTTGGGTCGATTTTTATTTTTTGCAGGATCGAGCTAATTTTTGGCAGACTGACTTGTTTTGACATGAAAAGCATCGTTGCGTAACTGTTTTTGTTGATTTGTGCTTCGTTTTCAAGAAATAACGTATGCAAAAAACTCAGTTTTCCAAGGGTATCTTTTGGAGATCTTTTGCTGAGCAAAAAACAAAAGAAACCTTTGTTTTGCTAAACGATGAAGTCACTAAAGTGTGGTATTTGCCGCTAGTTTTATTATTTATATAATTACACAATTCTCTTACTGTTGCTTCGTTAGCACTAGCAGATAAGGCACTGAACAGGCCACAGCTGAGTTTGTTTTGTCATGACACCGGTTTGATACGAGGTTGGTTGATATTTTTTTCCAGTCTATTTCTCTACTTCTTTCAAAAATCAAAACATCTATTTAAAAAAAAAATCGTGCTGTTGAAGCTGCCAAACGTAACCGTCAACCGGCGCTGCGTCAAAATCCACCTTTGAAGGATTCACTCCAAAAGATGCCGCTCGGAAAACTGAGTTGTTCTTTACATATGTTATTTCTCGAAAACAAAGCGCAAATCAACAAAAACTATTATGCAACGATGCTTTTCATGTCAAAACAAGTCAGTCTGCCAAAAATTAGCTTGATCCTGCAAAAAATAAAAATCGACCCAAAATGCTATATACGCCCTTTTTGCATGAAAGCCATGAATTGTTTTAGTATGATTCAGTACTAGTCATTCAAAACTTTATCTAAATCCTCTTCACAGACAATACAAAACACAAAGAAGCGGCTGCCGTTATCTAACCGCACACTGCTAGGCTACTTACCATCCACAACAGAGTAGATAGTGAGTGTAGCCAATCAGAGAATGGCATGCCTGATAGAACACTAGTAGATTTATGATAAAAAAATCAATAGAAACACAGAAAATGTTCTCCACTTAATTATTATTATTCAAAACATATAGCAAGTTGAGGATGGAGGATGGAGGATCAAAATTGAAATAAATAACGAAAAAAATAGTGGTAAGCACTATGGGAACACTTAGACGGAACACTTTGACATTTAATGAACAAACTACCAGTGCAATCTACTCATCACTCCTATCATCATATTTTGGCGGATACATGTAAGTCCTCTATTTATCAAAAAAATATATATATTCTTGGAACTTGCAAAGCATTCATTATGGTTTCTGGTAGCATTTTATCATCTGTGCCAGACACAACACTGCTGACTAAGGTGTGATTGAGCTCTTTGCAATTTGTGAGATCTTTCCTCAGTCCCAGGCCTTCTTCACAGTCAAGTCCCAGTTATTCATATCAACATAAGAAGTCAAAAAAATTTTATTTTGGTGGCACCACTTTTCATTACAAAATCAAGCATTTTTGATCCGTACCTCTAACAAAAAAAAAATAGCCACGAAGACCAACAAGTACAAGAGCAATTTGTACTAAGTTTCATTCCATAGTAAGAAGTTGTAGTAATTATCATCCTTAATATTTATTTATTAATTTATTTAACTATTTTCAAATTATGAGTCAATTACAATCCCAGATCCCAGATCTCCAATCCCCTAATAATTTCCAGGAAACTGCAACTTAGCAACAATGATATTAACTTGTTATATGCATGGAGGACATTTTACTTATATCTACTTGACAAACAACCTCCACATTCCTGTGTGACATCTTAAAATTCAATGCGCAATTTGAGCAGATACATCCATGTAAAGATTCTTTGGAAATCTTGAACAGTTCGTCATACAACTTGTACACATCCTCTCGTTCCCAAACTTTTCTGACAAAAAAAAACCCCATTACACATGAAAAGAAAAAGGTACCTTTCGATAAACTGTGGAAGCTCTGTCCATTGAAGGATCTGCATCAACAGAAAAAGAAGCTCTTCTCACCACAGAGGATTGTGAATGCATCAGTGGAGAGACAACATCTACCTACAGCAATAAGAACAATTTGCATTACAAATGTGCAAGTTGTACTAACTCTTCCTCTGAAATCTTACTATCTGTTTCTTTTGATCAGCCGACTATAACAAAGAACTTTCACAGAGTTGACTTCTAAAGGTCATAGTCTTACCCCAACTCTTAACTTAAAGGACAAGAAGACAAGTATCAGACTTGTCCACAGGTCGCTAATAGCTTTGAACACTTTTCAGGCTGCAGGCATTCATTTACAATAATTTTTGTGAAAATATCTACAACTTACCTCTTGTAATTCACGTTTCAATTTTAGTAACTGAGTCTTTAAAGATTTAACGTCTGTCAACATCTGCAAGAAACCAGCTTCATCCATTTCAACAATGTCACTCTCTCCTTCTTGGACTGTCATTTGTTTTGGAGGACGAAAAGATACCAAAGTGGTTCGTCGCCGCAGAACACCAGGTCTTCTACTGCTTTTCGTTCTGGGTAAAGCACTATCATCTGAAGACATCTTTTTGTTTTTAACAGGAAAGGGTGGTTTTGCTAAATTATCCGAAAGTTCTTTCGATTTTTCCTTGGGTTGATCTTTTTTGTGATCGTCAGGAAAAGATAACTTAAAACTTGCCAATGATTCATCTAAGGTATTTGATACACCTTCTAGAGAAGGGCATTCCTTTCCTGCTGTTAATTCACCATTTAAATCAAGCTTATCAATTTCAGATGACATTCCATGAATTAAAGAATCCAGCCTTTCCTCAAGATTGCTTGAGCTTTGACGCAATAGTGGGCGAGTAGAGTTTTTTCTCACGATATCATCCCCACCAGTTGAGAGATCATCAGTGTCAACGTCCGTCACAGATCCATTTTCTAAGCTAAGCCTCTTTGAAGCTTCAATTTCTTCACTCAAGCTAATAGAGGCTGACATTGATGAACTATACCCAGAATCACTTTCACTATCATGCTTAAATGCTTCTTGGTTACTAAGAGTTAGGATGTTGGTAGTATCCACAGAAATGTCTTCACTGTTTGTCATTTCCTGGTAGGAGCTGTAGAGGTGATGGCCCTGAGACCCTCTCCTGGTAAAACTCTTCTGTTTAGACACATAGGTCTTAGATCCTCTTCTTGGCCTGGCATATGGAGTTTTTAAGCGGGATTGTTCAGCATTGGAGAAGGCTGCCTGTAAGGACTGCCCTTCATTATCATCCATCAAAGTTTCTGAGGGTTCGCAGTCTGTTTCAATCATGATATCATATTTCGATGGCGATATTCTATCAGCAATTTCTGATAAGTTATGTGATAGGAAATTAAGTTGTGACTCCGAGAGATCAACGTGTTTTTCTTTCTTTAAATTGTTTTCCTGTCTTGGCAGTAAACTGTCAGAATGATTGGATCTGTTATTGTGGACATAAGATTGATAAAAACAAGTTAGTACAAGTCATAAGCAAGTTAAGGCCAGTGCATCGTTCAGTAAATTGCTCAGAAACTAATTTATTAAAAGCAGTACTTTGAAATTTAATACTGCCTGATTTTAAAGACATTCTGTACAGGACAAAAAAGGGCAAATTTCTTGTGGTCACAAAGTAATGTACTTACTGACAATTTCCACTCCCATCAAGTACGCTTGAAGTTTGTTGGGTGGGTTCCACACTGGACTCACTGGATCCTATGTTAAATATAGGAGTTTTAAACATGTTAATTTCATCCTTTAACTGAACTTGAAAACGGCCATAGTCAACTTGGCTGTGCCTCTTTAACTTTTGCTCAGAGGAAACTAACAGTATACTAACGCAAATGCTATAATCTAATAGGCTAAGCTACCATACACTATCAGCCATTAGTGTGCAGTACCTGCTGGTCATATATACAAAATGGCAATGTTTTATTATTTTATGGACGTTTCAGGGGAACACTGAGAAAAATGGACAACTGAATTCCAGAAAAGACTAAAAGAAGGACATCCATTGTTTCTAGACTTTAAATTGTTTTTATTGTAAAAATAACTGAAGAGTTCTTTTAGTCTTTTCTGGAATTCAGTTGTCCATTTTTCTCAGTGTTCCCCCAAAACGTCCATGTGTATTGAACTGTAAAATTTAAATGGCAATTCAGCCCATGCAATTTTTCTGAAGTGTGAAGTTTATTACAAAATAAAGAAATGATTGAAAATGGTTATTTGAAGAAATTTCAGTAAGAATTCTACTACTGAAACAATAAGATTATTTGTTCTCATTTTCTATGAGGTGATACAGTCGAACCTCCCGTAAGCGACCACCCAAAATGTCAAGCCTAGGTGGTTGCTTACGGGAGGTGTTTGTTTCCGAGAGCTTAGACCATATTGGGTCAAAATTCTGTCTCATTAGCATATGGTACATGTAACTGCAGAGACTTACCCTGTGTTTTAAATGTTTTATTCATGTAAAAAGCCAATTTCGAGAAAAAATCTGGTATTTCCCATTGAGAAATTTCCATCTCTTGTACAACCCAGGAATGTGATAATGTTGCACCACTTTATTATCCCATTTTATGCTCTATTATCTGTCAAATGTTAGCTTACGAGAGGTTCAAGACAACAGAAAATTTCAAACTTTTAGCTCTCAAAGTGGTTGCAGTTGCTTACAAGAGGTGGTCACTTACACGAGGTTCAAAATATAGTGATTTGACTTGAAAACTTTTGGTATTTTGGAAAACTGTTCGCTGAGGAGAGATGGTCCCTCACATGAGGTGGTCACAACTGGAGGTTCAACTGCAGTTGGTTCAGCCTTTGACGTTGTCAACTATCACCTCATAAAAGACTTGAGCTCATAATCTAAATATTTTCAATCACTGTTCCAAATAGTTAAGTTGATATAAACATACCGGCATCAGATGATGCTGTGGTTTTAGCAAATCCAAATGAATGTAGAAACCCTGGCGCTAGTGTGGAAGATGATGGCGAACCCTGCTGAGAAGTCAACAGCACACTTTTATACCTTCCCTTAGATGTGGCATCATCAGACACAGCCTGGTGATCATTCTGAATAGCAGGAGTGGGTGCTGTGTTTGCCCTCTTCATAACTAGCTGTTTTAAGAATCTAGGATAAAGTAATAAAAAAGTTCAGTAAATGTTATTATTAGATAGGTAATTTTTAGAATCCAGCTACCGGATGTACTATGTGTAAGATTCTAACTAATTTAAAATATTTTGAAACATTTTTGCCCCTGTTGGAATTGTGTTCCCGGTGTGATCCTTAGATAGGGTACCTAAATTGTATCATTTGCCCCTGTTGGAATTGTGTTCCCGGTGTGATCCTTAGATAGGGTACTTAAATTGTATCACTGAAAATTGCAGTCCGTAAATGCCCAGCTAAACGAAAAACAAATTATCTGTTAGAACTGAACCTTCAGTTGACTTCCAATGTTACAGAGACGAAATAAAGCCGACCCGTTCACACTATTCTTAGTTTTTGATGTCCCCATCAATAGGGTGTCATTTTTCAGGTTTGGGCCTTAATTAGGGTATCATTTTTCATGTCCCTTATCCTTAAATAGGGTCAGGGTTTAAGACCCTTCCCGGCACACACCTACCCAAGATTTATGTAAGTATCCCCCCCTTTAGGCATTTCCCCCCCAAAAAAATTGCCCCTCATAGATAGTCCTATTGTTGACAGAAACTGAGCCAAAATTATCGCACAAAAACAGAAATTAAAAAATTGATTGATAATAATAATAATAATAATAATAATAATATTAATAATAAAATTTTTTATAGCACGACTTTCCATGAAATGATCAAGTGCACTTTACATCAGTAAAAGTTAACTAATCCGAAAAGATATAAATTTACGATGGTTGTTAAAAAAAATACAAAAAAACATGTTAAAAATAGATAAAAATTCAATAAAAATTAATTCAAGAGCTAATTATATTGATATCAGTAAAAAGCTAACCTAAAATAATGTGTCTTTAACAGCTGTTTAAACCGATTGATACTTCGTTTCCAATTTTTAATAGCAGTCCATCCATATCATCGGCGCTGCTACCGCAAATGTCCGATCTTTCGTTTTCCCTCCAGGCGCTAATAGCAACATACCGTCGTTTGATCGCAGGCTGTAACCAGGTTTTTCCTTGACATGCACTAGATCACCAAGATATTTCGGTGTAAGGGCATATAAATACAAGAGGGGCCAGTTTGTATTCTATTCTATATCTGACCGGTAGCCAACGTAGATGAACTGACTGAGCAGCTAAACAATAGACATTTTAAAACAGGACGTTGACCAGAGCTTATTTAATGACTTTATTTTCGGCAACAGGAAAAAAGATTATAAAGCGTATGTAACATAATTTCTAGATCTCCTTAGTAATTATACGACGGAGGATCATTGTTTCTCATTCATGAGAAGAGTGTAAAATGGGGTTAAAATTTGCGCCTTTTATAAAGAATCACATGAAACCGACAAATCAGCAATAAAACTCATCGGGATTTTGGCCGAGGTCAAAGATCCGATGACCATGGGGACTGCTATAATAACAAATATTTTAAAAGCTGTTTAACACCTCTAAAAGGCCAAAGGGAAACAGATAAAAATGTCACAACTCATTTGGGCGATGGTGTTGATCGAAGTTGACCAGTTCATCAAGTTGTTAGCCTACATTTCTCTCTAGGAAAATTTCCGCTAAGCATAATGAAAGGATTTTCACGTAATGGAAAACAGCTGTGATGAAATAATGCGTTCAACTCAAAAAGCGATTGCTTCGTAAAAGCGAAATTCCAAATATAACCTTGTTTACGAAATTTTTATAAGCGTGCTCGGATTGCAGCGTGTCCATCGAAGATATCCCGGAATGAAACGCAGCAAAAAGAGGCGAAAAAGACAAACAAACCTACCTAACCACTGGATAATACCATAGCTTAGATCTCCTGAATCCTAAGCATCTTTTGTCCCCTGATCTTGCAGTTAGAACACGCTATTACTGAACAAATAATTCCTCTATTTCCAGCGTGTATACACAGAAGTTCCTTGAATACCAAGGTTGCTTGAAATACTGTTAGTATCCAGACCCTCACTGTTCTTGAGTAGAAAAGTCTTCAGAAGGAACGCAATTCTTTTACAAACCTTTTTGGCGGAAAGCCGATGGATTCGCTAAGAACTTTCCCTTAAAATAAATACTATGGGGATACCAAAATATATGAACTGAGACATTTTGATAAACATGATAAATAAACGATCGAAAAGTCAATCATGCCGACAAAAACCCCACTTTGCATAACAATACCTCTAGCTAATCTGCCTTGCAAACAACATCGTGTTCATGAAAATTAAGCATGATAATAGAAATAAAGAAAAACAGATTAATTAAAAAGACTCATAGTAAGATCAACAAAGATAGCTCGACAAATTTAGAACGCCCAAGTTGTTGTTGTTGTTGTTGTTTGTTTGTTTGTTTGTTTGTTTCTCTGTTGGATGGAAAATACAGTTTGGCAGGAGCGCGGCATGGGAGTACACCAGCAATTTTTTACGGGATTCGGGACATATAACCATGGCAGAATCGAAGCAGGATTTGTTATATTTTGTCGCTGCCGGGGATGCAGAAAAATCGGAATTTCTTCACAAAGTCTAAGACAAAGTAGAATCCCGATATGACGGACAAGGAACCCCACTGACTAATTGCTCTCTACATGGCCTCCTGCTTTCTACATGTTCATCAGACCGATTCAAGCCACTTGCTTGGCGGATTTCCAAATTTCCTTGCAAGGCACCCCTCGCTTTGACAACCCCTCCCCTCCCTTCTCATGCAAGAAAAAAAAGCAGCAAGAATATTCCCAAGGGCTCTTCCAAAGATCCGCATTGGTTTGCTGCTCACAGGGTGGGGAGAGGGGCAGGGAGAGGTTTTGCCTTTTAAATAGAGATAGGACTCCTATCAATATTTATGAAGCAGAGATTGATTTCCGCCTTCCTCTTTGTTGAGGGTATAATCTATTTTGTGAACTGCGTGATTTGCCAAAGTTTTAATTTTAAGTTTGTGTACAAAGTGATTTCAGTGGCGTATCCAGACCTTTAGCTAAGGGGAGCCCCGGTGTTTTTTTTGCTTGCCCTGAGGTGCCGGCTTTTCTTCCTTCTGTGATTCATTATTATTATTATTATTATTATTATTATTATTATTATTATTATTATTATTATTATTATTATTATTTACCCAAAATAAGGGCGGACCCCCTCCCCCTCCTAGATCCGCCACTGGATTTTACTATCTAACCACCAAAAAAATCTACCATTCGGTTAGGTGAAAATGAACTAGAATTTGACCAATTTATTTTCCGTCAATATCTTGGAGACCAGGAGAAGCGAAAAGGGCTATGGGGCTATGGGGACGAGAATGACCTTTCGTGCCAAGGAAATTCAGTTGGGGACTGGTGAAGAGCGTTCTTCAGTGACTCTTGGGTTGCCTGTGGTTTTTCCTAGGCGTGGAAAATGGCGGCTGAACCGGAGGCAAAGAAGAGTCGCGTGGACGTGGAGATGAAGTAAGGAGCTTTCATTTAATTTCATTTAATTTATTACTGTCAAACCAGATTATTTAAATCCTTTGACATTTGTAAGGCATCGTTCTCGCTCCCGTCCTCTGCTGGATCCGTATTTTTTGTCACAGAATTATAGCAGTATCTCTGCTGGTAATCTTAGACAATGCTATCGATCTGCGACCCGTGCAAGATCATTTACTAGATTGCTAGGACGACCCAGCTTTAGGCGCTAAGTTTTAAGTAGTTTTACTGTAAGTTGAGATCAGGTGAAAAGCATGACATACCCGGCATGTGTCTAACCAGCGATTGGGTAATACAAGTCGTACCAGTCCTTTCCTAACGTAAGCATAAAGCGGTTGGAAAACTTTGGTTCGACCCTTCACACGCCAGCACCTTGCCAGATTTCAACCATCCTTAGAGTCAACCGCACTGAAACTTTTATTTACAACATGACAAAGTAAGTTTAATCGTTTTTTTTGATTCAGTCCAAGCACATCAACTTAATTGATTTCGAATTATAAGTGCTCGTGATGTTATTTCACGAGAGTTTTACTATTCATTCGACCGGCAATTGCACCGAGTCCATAATGGTCTATCTTAGCTTGAGTGGCAATTCTAATTGTTGTTTTATGTTATATAATGTAGTTTGATGTGTATTTTGTCACTCTAAGAATGTTCTGCACGGAAAACGATTCACAAGTTTGTAACATCTTTTGTTCCATTCTGTGTGATTGCGAAATATGCACATGCGCATTGTGATTATCATATTTTCCTCCCCCTCCGTGTTGTTGCTTGCTAAGGTCATTCCACTGAAATAGAACCTGCACTGAGATTTTTGTGAAACTTTGCCCACTGATTTTTTTATATTGTAGGAACTTAAATTTTCAAATAAAAATGAGGGGTCCCCATGTTTGTATAGGAGCAACAGCACCTTGTTTATACCCAATAAATCCTTATAATAGCACCATGATTGTAGTCACAATTGCTTGCTAAATTGACGTTTCCTACGATTGCTTTTTGTTCGACAGTGAGAAATGTTTCGTATTTATTTTACACAGAGAAATTTATCACTCAATTCAAAACAACAGAAGAAAATGATAGGTCACTATACTCATTTGCGAGAAAATGACGATTCACCTCTATGGCGAGGTCCAGCCGTAAAGAAAAAGCCACCATTTTTTTAATGGGCGTGCTAATCACACATGAAATTATGTGCAGTAGGGCTGCGCAATGCAATACTGGGGAATGACCTTAATTACAGCTACAAACGTTCAATCAACACTCAACACTTGTGCCCCAGGTTAAAAAAAAATATATCAAAATTTGACCTAACCCAATAGCAAAAAGTCATATATTTATTAAAAATCCCGTTCAGGCCTGAATTTTTTTTCAGCCTTCAATTAATTTCACAAATACACAGGAAGTAGCAAATTTAAATAAATGATGGGCCCCAAATAAATGCCTGCTTGTTTCAAATAAATATCAGGCCTACATGGTTGAGTTTTAAAAGAGCATCATTTTACGGTTTTTAAGTGACAAGATACACGTATGGTAAAGGTAATTTTGACTGTTTAAATTAACACTGAACCTCTTTCCAAAGGGAAGGAATAGTACTTGCAATGGGAAATCCTCTCCTGGACATCTCCGCCACAGTGGATAAAGATTTCCTGGACAAGTAGGCTGGTTTTACCTTTACAATAACTTAGATTGGTAATTGCTGCCCACATAGGGTGGCCTCCTTTTTCTGTCCTGATATCTCGACTTAAGGTTATCTGTTTGTTAGCAGTTCCCAGGCCCCACTGTGTAGAAAGTCTGCCATATGTGAATTTATGATGAACAGACTTGAATCTGTGAACTCGTGCTTTGACCGTTCGTTGAGTACATCCGTTGGGAAGCGCGTTTGAAGGGAGTATATTTGTTGATGCAAAGGAAAGCGTTCGAAGAGATTGATTATTTTGAAGTAGTTTTTTTCCTTAAACAGTGATGAAAACACACCATTTCATTTGTGATGATTTTCAACATCCAGGCATTCCAACCTACTTTAGGCGAAAAGCCTGGAAACTAGTTTTTCATTGTCCGATGCAATGTTACAGATGTCCCAAGAATGCAACAGCAAATTCTTCATGCAAAATTCTACGGAAAACCTGTGTTAAATAAAGAAATACCTGTCAACAAAATTAATACTAGAAACAGATCAAGCATATGTCAAAGTTGGCGGTTATGATAAAGAGAGAGAAAAACTGGAACTAGGCTTTATTATCGTTTTGTTAACTGTTAAAATTTCCACAAAACCCAGTGTGTTTTCTGCATAATCAATGCATTTTTCTGCATTTTCCCCTGAAAATTACTGCGTATAATTTGTTATTTTTTTCCGCACTCTATCAGATGGCATGTATTTTCCTCTTGCACTGTCTTGCTCATTCCTCTTGGTGGCATTTGATTTATGACACTTACCATTAAGATAAAGGTATCACATACCAACTTAAGACCCCATGGTGGATTTGGGGTGGCCTCATGGTTAGTGCGCTCATATCCATGTGATATCTTCATGTCTCACCCCACCATCTTTCTACATGGGACAGCACTTCACTTCCAATATGGAACCCCTAGTTTATTTCTTAAATTATGTTTTTATTGGCCTTTACAGATATGGACTAGATGCCAACAATGCTATTTTAGCTGAAGAGAAGCACAAACCCATGTAAGCTACATTATAGTTAACTTTTTAGTCGCACCATAGGAGACAAACATTACAGCAGAGTTTGGCATGCGCTGCATATCACTTATAAAGGTTACTGACAGATGTGCATTATAACTTTGTAGACCAACCAGTAGGATTACTTCTTCAATAGAGTGCTGGGCATCCAAAATGTTGTATGAAACCATTGCAGTCTCTCTTTTCACTCATCTTCCGATGCCCGCACAACTAGAAGCTTGCAGAATTGCTACTCACACGTCATGCTCACAGTCACGCTTGTTTGCTTGCCTGTTTAGCATTCTTCCCCACAGATTTTCAAGGAAAAGATAGAGCACTTATAGGCCAGAAATACCTCCCCCACAGAAGGGATTTTGTCATCGACCCCCCTCCCCCTCCACCCCTTTGGAAATTCCAGTTAAGCCTTATACATTCCTTCAAATGTTTTGGTTGTACAAAATCCCTCACCCCCAGGAAATTCCAATCCCTTCTGTGGGGAGAGTATGAATATTGTCTGGAACTGCACATACTTGTGAATGGTTGAACACCTATCGATATATAAATTTTTGAGCTAGGCTTGAGAAAATCAGCACAAGAGTTGTCAGAGAGTTGTCTGCAGAATCAAGCCACTATACAACATTAGAGGATAAGCTCATAGTTAGCTAATGCCTTAAATTTTCTGCTTTCAGTTATAAAGAAATGATCGATAAATTCAATGCAGAATACATTGCTGGAGGAGCTGCGCAAAACACCGCGCGAGTTGCTCAGGTAATACATGAGTTCATGCCAATACATAATTAATGTGATTTCTAGAATGAAGAGAATTCTTATATTACCTTGCCCATTTTGTTTTTGATGAGAGCATTACTGCATGTATGTGTGATCATCCTGAACTTGTACTTGCTCACAGGGTTGCATTATTTTCTAATTGGGTAGAAGTAGCAATAGAAAACCTTTTCCATGTTTACTTAGCCTGAGTCATCTAAACACCTAGGGGGTTGAAAGGATTCTCAAATTTATGCAAACCCTTGACTGCGTCTCAGGTTTGCATAACTGTCTCAACTATAATTTTTAACTATAAGTAATTATTAGATTTTATTGTAATTTTTATCAAATTTAAGATTTTCTATCACCATTCTTACTAGCTTCTAGGGTTGCGCCTCGCATGGGTAACTTTATTTTCCCGTTTGCGCAATTCCTATTGGTCCTTTCTTCTTTTTAATTATATTGTAATTTTGTGACCAATAAAGTTGATAGACACTAGACGCTTGTTTAGATGAGGCTATGTAAACATGGAAAAAGTGGAAGTTTGGAAAAATGAGAATTGCTGTGGGAACTGAGCTGACAAGCAGGTGTTTCCCCAGCTTTTTTGAGTTCTCCCAAACTTTCACGAGTGTTTCTATAACTCGACAGAAACACAGAGAATATGTTTTGTATTTCGTTTACAAAAATTCCATGGCCAAAACAAAGAAAACTACTCGTTTACTTTGATTATTAAATGTAAATTCTCTTTGCTCATGCCATCATTATGTCAACAGCTCGTGCCAGTTCTGTGCTTCTATCGAGTTAGAGAAACACGATTTTAAACCAATTAGCGTGCATATTTACATACACTGTACGGCTATTTTCTAATAAATTATAGTGCTGTTCTGTAACATCTGAGTGCCTGACAATAACAAGGAAATTGAACTGTTAACTTAAATTTTCTGGTCAATCAAGTGAAGATTGTGACTTAATTGTAAAAAAATTGTTTCTTGGTATTGAGCTGTTTTATTCCACTATCTAGATTCAACCTACAAAGATGTAAGTGGAGCGTATTAATATTGGCATGTTTAAATTTACAGACTTGTGAAATTCACCTGATTATTGTTGGAACAAGTCTACTCCTTTGTAAATAAATTTAGGACTGCTTGATAATAATAATAATAATTGATTTTTGTCTATTTCCTCTTGCAATTGTTCTTGCAGTGGCTTTTAGGAAAGGATAAAACAATATCATACATGGGCTGCATTGGTGAGTTCCTAGTTCAATGCTTGACCGTCAAATGATTGTACTTTAATTTATGATCAGACATGAATAAGTTAATAAGAACAGCATTGACATTAATGACATCATTCAATATTATTAATGATCAATGATGGGTAATTGTTGAGGAATCTCTTAATTAGTCATAATACACCTTTTGCATGCCGCGCGGGGACTGGTCACTGGAGGTATGCATCCGCCATCTTAAAAGGTGAAGCAGGTCAAACATGGTTAACCATTGTTGTGTTCCTCTCTGCCATTCGAAGTCATCCAGGGAAAAAGAACTATCCTTTCATCGCTTTCCAAAATGTGAGTCAAAAAAGAAGAAATGGAAGGTCAAAATACGTCGTGATGTGGGGGAATTGTTTACTATAACTGAGCACACTCTAGTGTGTTCTCTTCATTTTACGGCTGATGATTACCAAACAACACTTGGTGGGCTTAAAGTTCTCAAGGACGATGCTGTGACCTCAGTATTCCCCTGGAAAACACCAGTCAATCAGCGCTTGTCAAAGACAAGTTCATGCAGAATGGGGAAAGGTGAAGAGAAAACTCTATGCAGTCATTGCCAGGAAAAGGATCGTGAGATTGAGCATTTGACGAAATTACTTCAAGAAAAGGATGATGAAATAAAGATTTTGAAATCCAATTTTATATCAGTAAAATCAAGGATTGATAATATGACGTTCTCGTTTAAACGATTTGAAGGTAGTGATGATGACATCCACTTTTACTCTGGCTTTCAAAATGCATCCAGCTATAGAGAATTTATGACTTTTGTTTTCTGTCATGCTGAAAACATGAGTTACTGGAGCCGAAATCTTCATGGGAACCTGCCTGATGGAGATGAGGACAGCACACAAACGGCTAATGTCAGAACACGTCACACTAACAGAGCTTTGTCAAAGGAGGACAAACTCTTTTTGACCCTTGCAAGATTGCGTTTGGGTCTCCCACTGCAGCATATTGCCAACTTATTCAACATTCCCATTGCTACTGTTTCAGAAATATTTACATCATGGATAAATCTGCTTTATTTTGTCTTGGGTTCTCTTAATTTTTGGTTGCCCAAACACACGATTCAAGAAACAATGCCTGACAGTTTTAGAAAATTTCCTTCAACAAGAGTGATCCTTGATGCAACTGAATTCAAGATCCAGACACCTTCCTCTTTGTTAAGGCAGTCTCAAAGTTTTTCACACTACAAAAGTACCACTACAGCCAAAGCTCTGTTGGGTATTGCACCCTCAGGCAGTGTTACGTTTGTATCTCAGTTGTATACAGGAGGGATATCGGACAAGGAAATCACCAAACAGTCTGGAATTCTCACATTGCTTGAAAGAGGAGACAATGTAATGGCTGATGCAGGTTTTGCAATAAATGACCAACTAGAGCCTCTAGGATGTACTCTTAATATTTCTCCTTTCCTCAATAATCAGGGACAGTTTTCAGAGGATCAAGTAAAAGAGACTCAGGAAATTGCAAATTTGAGAATACATGTCGACAGAGCAATAAGCAGAATCAAGACATTTAAAATACTACAAAATGTATTTCCAATTAATCAGGCTGGTCTGCTTAATCAGATCTGGACAGTCTGTGCACTTTTGGTGAATTTTCAGTCACCATTCATTGCACAACAACTAATAATTGCAACTGTCTTTTATTAGCTGAAATGCAAGATACATAGAATTTGTATGTATTTCAGAAATTTGTTGTGTAAATGTAAACTTGTCAATGAAAATACAACAATACAGAAACAACCAAGAGCCAAAAAAAAAGACAAAAATTGTTTCAAAGGCCTAATTTCACAGCTTAAAACATTTACCACAAGATAATGGCTTGGTATGATGTCATTAATAATAGGGAAGTTAGCATCCTTTCATTGTGAGGAATGTATGAGAATGTTCAAAGAAGAAATTTGTTAATTTGGAAAGCATATTATTCCACAAGGTTTGATCGAACATAATTCTTTGCTGAAAGAAATCTACACCAGTCCAAACACAAAAATCACACCATTTAAGCCCAGTGATGCCCATTAGGCCCTGGACTTGATAGTAGTAGCTGTGATTTTCTTTCAACTTAATCCCATTGTCTGTTTACTTTAAGTAAAATTACTTATTTTCTCTAATAATGTCAATTATTTTTTTACCCGCTCCACAAAAATGGACATTTAGCTTCAAAAATCCCAAAGGGATTTTCTCCCATTGAAAGGTCATAAATAATGCCATCTGGTGAAGCCCCTAACCAACAAAATGCTGGGTTAACCACTAGTCCACTCTTGTACATTTTTTTATTTTGTCCACAATCAAGATACTCTTTTGCAGTCCTGATCTCATTGGTCAAACCATACTTCATAGCTGGTGTCTGAATTGTTTTTCCTTGAAGCAGTTCATTCAGAAACTTTTCTGTGACAGCTGCCTTTCTTTTGATAACCTGGCCAAACTGAGATGCAGTGATGCGCTTTGCTCTCTCTAAGGGTCCGGACGCACTGGACTGACAAAATTTGTTTGGCCCTTCCAAGAATCTCGACAAAATTTGTCAAGCGTGGGCGCACTGAATCACAGCAAAATATTTGTTAACCACAAGTGTCAATCACATGGAAATTAACACCATACTTTGCCGCTTGTTTCTTTGGATCTTTGCCCCTTTTTCTGCTCTCGTCTGCTCTTGAATCCTCAGCTTGGCTGCTTTCCATTTGATAACATGTAGTCGTGAAACTTGCACTTGTACTTGTACTCGGCTGACTCGGGTGGACATACGGATGTACAAATTGAGCAGAGCTTGGTCCTGGAGATGCAGCTGGAACGTTAACGTAGACTTGGGAACCGTAATAGTCGTACTGTGCGAACGGACCGTCATGGAGCATACCGAGGTATGAATCTTCCATGTTTATCGTTTGATTGCCGCGCAAATATAAATTTAATTTTGGCGGGCTTCGGACTGACTTGATTGACATTTTCCTTCAAATCATGGCGTGTAAATTGACAAATCTGTCAGATTTCACGCCTGACAAAAATTTGTCCTGCTCCGAGGCAGGACGACGGCGTCTTTGAAGTTTGGTAAGCCTTGACAAAATTTGGTAGATCTAAAAATCACCGGACCCACTTGTCTCAGGGAATTGATGACAGATTTTTTCGCAAAATAAACAAAAATTTGCCCAGTGCGTCCGGGCCCTAATTTCCACTTTGCACTTCCACTTTGCTCTCTCATGTCACATTCAAGTTGTGATGTATCTTTTGGCGACAAGGTAATGAAGCTAAGATCTACATTTTGAAACCCATGTACATATTCATTCCAGTCATCACTCAGCACAGGAAGTTTAAATGGTAACTCGCCATATATGTTTGTTTGATTTCCAATACAATCAATTGAAGGTAGCTGATAACTTAATGGACTGCCCTTAAGGTATTCACCAAAATTTGTTTAAACGGTGGTAGAACTATCATTTTCCACGTGAACAACTGGTGCAGTTGGGCATACCTTTTTAAATTTATCTTGAAACTCTTAAAATATTTGTTTGCTTTCCTCCGAGTCCTTTCTCTTGAGAGGTCTTGGATCGTAAAGGCACAGTGATGCACCTCTTGCTGATTCCTTTTCCACTGATGGTTTTGAAAAATTTAGCTGCATCCAGGGTTGCGGGTCGATTTTTGCACCTCTAGGAACATGCCATTGCTGGGGCTTTGAAGTACAAGCTGAAGCACCATCACTCTCCTTCATAGAACTCAACACTGCGTAGGCTAAAGCCGAGAGATGATGATAATGTCCCTGCCCGGCTTTGCAAGAACATCTTCTAAACACAATATTCGACCCTGAGTCGCTGAATTCCAAGATCATTTTATCTCATGCGGCTTTTCCGACCTAGACATCGATCGATAGCATTTTCCTTTCATAACACAACATTCTGCTTTGTGAAATGTGATAAAAAGATAGTGAACATAATCTTCCACGAAGAATGCCTGAGCCCTCTGATCTGATTTCTTTTCCTTGATAAACTCATCTAGGTATCTTTGGGTTAAAGTTTTACAAGTTTCTTCACTATTAGCTGTCATTTTAAGCTAACGAGCAAAGGTCAACACAGGTGCACATTAATAATTAGCCATGTGTCATATCAAAGATGGGGGTCGCATACCTCCAGTGACCAGTCCCTGCGCGGCATGCAAAAGGTCTATTGGTTAGTCACTGATTCCTGTGGAGGACTAGTACACATGTTAACCATGGTGACCATCATGCTGTGATTTGTTGATAACTCTTTGGTGGTGCTGCTGCTTGAATAATTGTTTTGTGATAAGGTACTTATACCTGGTCGTCCCTATTTGGTAGGCTTCGGCAGCATGTCGGGTAATATTGGTTTGAGCCTTCATTCATATGTTGATGAGACATAGTCGAGCCAAAATACCCATGGCAAGACCAAAAACAGCCTGATATACAGCCAAAGCACACCAAAAAAGGTACAATCGGGTATTTACCATACCAAAATTCAGCGAAGTAACCATGCCATCATAGCCATATCAGGTTAATAACTTGATATTGCAGAATATTGAGACATTAGACACTGTTGCTGATTTGCTAGTTGCAAATTTGGGTACGGTAACTTCAGATATCTGTGAAAAATATATATGAAAAATATATCATCAGTTTATAACTTCATGTAGCGTATCACTAACAATAGACTGTTCTATGGTGCATGCTAGTAATTGTATTGGATTTAGCCATTGCAGTAAATGTAGGGCTGGCATGTTAAAAGTTCTGTTCATATCTACAGGCAAGGATGACTTTGGAAAAATTCTGGCTGAAAAAGCCAGAGAAGCTGGTGTTAATGTGAACTATATGGTCAATGACAAAGAACCAACAGGAACTTGTGCTGTGTGCATAACTGGAAAACATAGGTTAGTGTTGGATCGATCAGATATACTTATCTGCTTATAAGTCATGGCACGACTTTTCTTCCAATCAGATAATTACATGTTCCCATGGCAAACACCCCCCTGGTTTACAAGGCCTTTTATTCACCTTTTACATGCCATCACACAATTCTCTACAAGTATTCTTGGCATAATGGTTCCAGCAATTTTCTCTGCCCATCTCCCCTATGGTGGTACTGGCAAATCTACACTCCTCTGCTCCTGCTATGCCTTCAGAATATTTTTCACCCACAACTTATGGACATACAGTCAAATCTCCTATAAGTGACCACCCAAAATGTCATCTAGTAATGATAGTTGTACAATTTTGTTATTATTTACCTTTAAGGTCTCTTGTCGCAAATCTTGCTGCAGCAAACTTTTACAGCAAAACAGATCACTTGGAAAAACCAGAAAACTGGAAATTTGTAGAGAAGGCTGAATATATTTATATTAGTGTAAGTATGTAAGGAGAAGCAGTTACTGAACATGCCTTAACTTTAGTTTAGTTTAGCAATAGACCATGGATCTCTGAAAACATTTAGCACTGCTGTGCTAATGTGGAAGGCATTGTTCTAAAGCTCTTTTGCTTTTGTAGTAATTTCCATGTGGGATCACAGCACAGTCTGTTCAATAAGCGGTTGAGCAAACAGAGACTTAAGCATATCATCTTTCCAATCAATCATTGTTAGATCGTTTAAGAACAGTTACATTCTGATATATATACTAAGGATGCTTTCACTGCCATTCCGTTTTATCCCTTGCAAACAGCTCATTAATTCGCCCACGGGTGTTCCAATTTTCAATAACGAAATACTATTTAAAACTTGAAGCCTTCTTTGTGAGAATAGGAGACTAGTTGTAAATTATAACAGATAACAGAAATCCACAGGTTTAACGTATGCACTAGCCAATTAATAATTTACACTAATTAAAATTGTTTTCTTTTGCTCAGGGATTTTTCTTAACAGTATCCCCTGAAACAATTGTAACAGTTGGCAAGCATGCTGCTGAGGAAAACAAGGTATGAAAAGTCACAACGCTATTATGATGATTTATTTCTATTTTTTAAATTGTTAATTCCACCTTTGTTTTAAGGTGACCCATGCCAGATCCCTTGGTATCATGATTAAAACTGCTTAACGTGGCTCGAAGCGGTTTCCAGCATGTTCCAAGATGTGGATTTTGATTGGTCATTATAATTTGATTGCCAAAGTGTGGTATTCTTTACCGTATGAATTACGTTCAATGGCAATCCTTAACCCATTGACACCTGTGCTGCCCGTAACTGCCTGTGTGAAAAACTCCTCCATTTCCCTGTGCTGCCTGTAACTGCCCGAAAAAAAGCATAGGGGGACAATTGCCTTTCCTACCCTCCCTGAAAACTTTTTGGTTCTCCTATTGTTCTATTGTTCTTGAGGACAAATAAACCATTCAGAATGGACTTTCTCAGCATACTTTTAGAGGACTTTAGGGGTCCTAGAAAGACGGTTTTTCTTCTTAAAATTGTGCACTCGAAAAGTGCAGGTAATCATGGTGCGTTGCAGGCCAAATCTAAAAACTTCCAAGGTCTTGTTTTTCATTCCTAAGACGGATAAATTACTGATTTGGGCTTTAAAATAGAAAGGAAAAATACAAATCAATGTTTAGGTGGCCTCAGAATCGAGGATCAAGGAGTACAGAGTCCTCAAAACTTTCTGGTGAAGAAGTTTTTCTTCCTACAACCGCCATGAAACATGAAGATCAGAGTGCTTTCAAGTAAGTTATGATGACAGATTGCAGATTTAAAGCAGCTTTTTGGACTTAGGAAACAAAAATGGTAATGTACATTATTACTTCGAAGTTGAATTCAACTTTTGGAATGATTGGTAAAGCCACGGGTGTTAAAATGACTGCAATAGTGCTCGGCAAAAACTCAAGCTTGAATGAAAATTTATTGTTATTGAACTTCCTTTCGCATTTCTTTCATTTGGTTCCCTGTATTTGGGAATTTTAGGTTTTAAAAGTGAACAGTAATTTGCACGCTGGATTTCTGCATATTTAATTTACGCTGTGGCTACATGTCTGGCAGCCAGACAGGTTTTTTAGAATACTCCATGTCTGGCAGTTAGACTTAGAAATTTTTTATAAAGTAAATCACAGTAAAAAGAACTGTAAGACAGGCAACCCCAAGAGGAATCGAACCCAGGTCGCCGCAAGTGATACTCATGACCACTGCAACACAGCAACCGACCAGCAAATTTCAGAATTTTTTAATAATTATTATTTATAGAGTTACCCTTAGCATTAATGAAAGTTAACCGTAAACAGGCTAACTCGAGGGGTAACCCGAAAACACTGACGCCTGGTCCGTGGACCCCCACTACTGACTGGGTCCACGGACTACCCATGGTCCAGTCCATGGACTACCCCTACGGACCCACTCTACAGACCACCCCCCAAAGCTTAAAAGCTGTTTGTTTTCAGTGTAATGAGATACCGATGGCAAAAAGAAGGAAAATTGTTACCTTCCATTTGTGGCTCAATCTGGGCTCAATCTGGCCATGGAAGATGTGTTTTTAGGTCGTTCAAGCTTATTTGTATCTGTAATTTGCGCTGAGCAAATTATGAAGCCTGGAATGAGTTAACGAATCCACATGAGAATGGGCTGAACAAAATTGTGGAGGGGAAAGTGCACAAATTTCAAGGCTTCCTGCAGGCTTCCTGGAGGCTTTCACGGTCTTTCATATAGAGTATGGCCACAGCAAAGGAAATGGCAATGTGTAATGATATGACTTATGCCCGAGCCTGAACCTAAGAATGTTACATTTACAAAATGTAAAGTTCGAAATTTCGTCAGCACAATCTATTAAACAACCCATAAGTGAAATATGTATTTCTTATTTTTATTCTATTTTGCGGGGTGGTCCGTAGAGGGGGTCCATAGGGGTAGTCCGTAGACCGGTCCGTAGGTAGTCTGCGGACCCGGTCCGTCACGGGGGTCTGCAGACCGGGGGTCAGTGTTTTCAGGTTACCCTAACCGGAGAGCTATTTAGGCTAACTGGAGTGCTATTCAAACGCTTTGACTGCCAGTCACTTTATAATAGTCTACGTTATAAATCCAAATATACTGGGTGCCGGGCTCACCAAAATTAGTATTCAGCCATGTAAACAAGGATTTGACATTGTTAACTGAAATTTTTAAAAAATAATTTTGACTGCTGGACATGGAGTATTTTGAAAAACCTGTCTGGCTGCCGGACATAGAGACACAGTATTTAATTTAGGGGGACCTCCAGGCACTTTGTTTATTTAGTTTATTCGCTTCGTTCAAATATTTTTTGGGGTCTTATTCAGCTAGTACAAAACCACTGAGAAAAGAACTAAATGGCCACTAATTAACACAGTTGAAATACTACTGATTTCAAAATAATTCGCTTGTTTTTGTCGTCTTTTTAATTTACAACTTTCATTTTTCTTTCGCAGCATCATGATATTTTCGTCGTGCGGCGACAAAATTACTTGATTCCTTGTTTTCAGATTGAGTTTTACATGAGTTCTTCGCTTTTATTTTTCATTGTTTTCTCAAATGTTAGTTGTTATAGTACAAGAATGAAATTCTGTCCTATTTGGCTTCGTTTTTTGTCCTCCAAAGTCAATAATTAACTCAAAGTCAATTTTCTCAGCTTCTGTGGCACATTTTGTCGCG
The DNA here is from genome assembly GCF_042242905.1 of Orbicella faveolata. NCBI lineage: Eukaryota > Metazoa > Cnidaria > Anthozoa > Scleractinia > Merulinidae > Orbicella > Orbicella faveolata. The sequence goes on along the minus strand of NW_028301536.1, from coordinate 24,291,524 downwards.
CTGTAAAGAAATAATGTAATTTCTTGTTTCTCATCAGTTTTACACATCAGGTTGAGTTCTGTTTGTTAATATCTTTTAATATTTTGACTCTTCATTTATTCAACTTCAAATAAACGATGTCTTGAAACCTGATGTTGTGTCTGTGGTTACTGTGCATATGGTTTATTTTTGTGCTTTTGCTCACTCTGAAATATTTCAAACAAATGCCAGGGAATTAGGGGTGGGTCACGGGCAATTTCATTCAGGTGTCAATGGGTTAAGGAAGTTATGAATGCTGTAAGAGAGCTAAATTTGTGATGTACAGTTTTCTATGATTCACTGTTCAGTAATAATTTTAAGATTTAGGACATTTTATTGTTTATTTATTGATATAGTTAGAATGTTAGTCATCAACTGATCAACAATAGGTTACCATAGCAATGATATGACCAGCTAAAAACACCCTTAATTTTAGCATTAAGCTCTCATAACTCAAAAACGAGGTCAGTGATGACCATTTTTTATTACCAAATTGTGATAAGCATTGGCGACTCGCCAATTGAGCACTGGCGACTCGCGTTTTGTCCGATATTTAAAGAAAACCACAACACAACTTTTGTTTTTAAATCTTTATATTAGGAAATCAATCGGATACGGTAGCTAGTATACAACTCACCTTTCCGTCCCCAGTAAAATAATGTCTGAATATTTCAAGATAATCGAAAAAATTGAATGTATTTCGACACGTCGATACTGCGTTCACGGCGCGCCATATTGTTTCAGCGGCTTCTTCGGGAACTGAGATCGGAGGCGCACTTCAACACCATGTGCTTTTCATTTGCTGTGAAAATGACGGCAGATACCAATCACTTGAACGAAATGCGTGGGGTTTAACGTGAGGGGAACGAAGACTCAGCCAAAAGGTTAATCCAAACTTTGAATCCTTCATCAGTTGTTGATGTAGGGAAGGTGGATTTCACCAAACTGTCGACAGCGAAAGGCATTTCGAAGAAGTAGCAAAGGGAAAATACGCAAGGACTCGTCTCGCAGTGAAAACCACGGGCTTGAAACGTCTTACGCTTCGCTTCATTTAAAATGACTATGGAGACAACCATTACCTTCAGACCAGAGACATATCACCTGAGAACAATGGTAGCTTTATAACTAAGTGTTATTCGTGTTGTTTCTAATTGTTTTCGCTCTTCAATTGTGACTTTCCTTGCATGCAAAGTAACGTATAAAATCGTGTTCTTGTGTAAGTTAAATATAAAATAAGGTGGCGACCAAAATTTTTCCGTTAGTCGCCAGCTGGCTCCCGAACGAAAAAGTTAATTTCGAGCCCTGTTCAGTGAATAAATTCTTTTGAGCAGAGGTCAATTCATGAAAAATGTTACTTGACTTTTACATATGTACCGTCTTGTTCCAAAAGTTCACATTATGTTGTATGTTTTGATAGTAATGAATTGAAACTAGCATTGGAAAAAGATTGCTACATCAGAAAGTAATGCCAGTTGAAAGGGTTGTCATTTTCAGAACTTAACAGTAAAGAATTTGAGAAAGGGGAGTTGAGAATTTACAATGTGTAACTCATATTAAATGGTCAGTCATTCAGAGTACAAAACAAAAAACAATTCTCAGACTTTATTTATGGTGTAGGTAGTAGCTTAGATTAGGGTTTGAATTTCGTCAGTCGGTCAGTCAAACAACCCATCCCTGCATCTGTCTGTCAATCATTCAATCAATTAACATTGGACTCTTTTACCAGAAAATTTCCATTTTATTCCTGTGAGATGTACGACTACTCACTTTGTTTTCTTTTTATTGTTTGCAGCTCTTTACGATGAATTTATCAGCGCCATTTTTATGTCAGTTTTTCAAAAAGCCAATGACGGATGCCCTCCCTTATGTTGACATTCTATTTGGCAATGAAACTGTAAGTGTTCAGTAAAGATTATTATTATTTTCATGATAAGTATTACTACTCTGCATTATTTATTTATTTGTGATCATTTCAGAGCAATACTTTTTTCACAGAAGTACAGTAATGCATGTAATATAATTATGTAACTATTATTATCATTATTATTGTTGTTGTTGTTGTTGTTATTATTATTATTCTTATTATTATTATTATTTGTAACAAAGTTATCAAAGCTACTGCCCTGTATTTTTCATTTCCTTTTTCAGACCTACATGTAGCACCAAGTCAAATCCATTTTAATTTTATTTCTATCTATTTATGTCTCAGACTACTAGTAGTAATCAAAGATTAGAGTAGTGCGTTCACACGCATACTTTGCATGTTTGGTCTACTTTGGTGGTGTTGGAATGGCTAGATATGGAAAACTAAGTTTGATCGAATGACAGATAACGATCTACATATGAAGTTGAAGCCTGTGGTAAAATTGTTTTTAATTAATTATAAGTATTAAATTGTACCGGACAAAATCTTTGCCAGGAAAGGCATTTGAACTGTTGGCGACACTTGGAATTCAATTTTAGATCGCCAACACTTGTAACAAATAAGCTTATTTCTCGACAAAATAAAGTTTTGACCAGTGACCCTGCAAGACAGTGCATCCCCAAATGTTTTTAAATTTTTTGTTTGTATTTGTTTACATTGCTCGAATTTACATCTTGCTTTCACAAATGAAAAAAGGTGAATTAACCATTCTGATCGCAAAACACAGCCTTTTGGTGAGTTACACAACATGGAGGCTTTGTTTTCTGACAACCAATTATGGCCACAACGAATTTGTTGTGCTACAAATCAGAAAATTTATTTTCTGACCACAGATCTGAGGGCTATCATGGGCATTTGTTGTCGCCAAGCTACAAAACATTCTTTCCTGATAACGCAGGCTTTAGTTACTTGTTTTTGAAAGCTAGCAGGTCAAAATACATGCAGCTTGGCAGAAATCATGTGGAGGCGTGGTGGCCTCATGGTTAGTGAGCTCGTCCCTGGATCGAGCGGTCTGGGTTTAAGCCCTGGCCAGGGACACTGTGTTGTGTTCTTGGGCAAGACACTTAACTCTAACAGTGCCTCTCTCCACCCAGGAGTATAAATGGGTACCGGCGAATTGTTGGGGAAACCTAACAAATTGCGGGAAGTGACCTGTGATGGACTAGCATCCCGTCCAGGTGGAGTAGAAATACACCTAGACGCTTCATGCTACAGAAGCCGGGATAAGCTATGTCAGCTATGAGCGAGTCAGCTCCAAGGCTTCACTTTTTTTGCAGAAATCATAGACACTTAAAATCTATACAGCGAATATGTGACTGCGTGGATGCACTAATGATGTAATTTGCACCTGCTGTGGATGGGTGGCAGGGAGGGGGGGGGGGTGCAAATCGGTGAATAAATCCATCCGAAAAATTCTCGATACAAACTGGATTAGGATTGCATTATACTACGTGAACACAAATATAAGTTAACAGGAGGAGACAAAGTTTGCGTATTACCGAAAGTGAATTACAACTCTGTACTTGGTATAGAGTTGAATTCACTTTAAGTAGCACGCCAAACCTTAAGCCGAAGGTAAAATCGTAGTTCTGAGATAGGATCAACGAAAAAAAAAAAAAAACTAATTAACTACACTAGAACGAATGCAACACCCTATGGAATGGGCTTGGGACATATCGTATCTTATAACTTGTTCAGGCATGTCTAAAATTTCATCACAGCTAGGTTTGCGCATCATTTTAGACAGAACATGAATTGATAAAATGATTATAGTGCCACTCCAAGCTGGTAATAATCTATTTTAACCTCTGTCTATCATTATTAGTAACTAGAAAATCTCATTTTAAATCTGTATTTAATCCATACTTTTCCTGATCTACTTCAAATCCACTTATTTTCCATTCCTTTTTTGTCCTTCCGACAAATTTTAGTAAGTTATCCAAATGTTACAGAGAACTTTAAAGCTATTATTATAATCAGTGGTACTTTTAGTTGGCAAACCTAGACCTCGGTGAGAATGTGGGAAAATGTAAGACAAATGTAACATCCATATACAGTGGAACCTCTATACAACAAAGTCCT